>NC_041216.1:2665517-2666206 GCF_002837175.3 Physeter macrocephalus
TCTAATTTCATTCTTTTACATGTAGCTGTCCAGTTTTCTCAGCACCACTTATTGAAGAGGCTGTCTTTTCTCCATTGTATATTCTTGCCTCCTTTGTCATAGATTAGTTGACCATAGGTGCACGGGTTTATCTCTGGGCTTTCTATCCTGATCCATTGATCTGTATTTCTGTTTCTGTATCAGTACCATATTGTCTTGATTACTGTAGCTTTGTAGTATAGTCTGAAGTCAGGGAATCTGATTCCTCCAGCTCTGTTTTTTTTTTCTCAAGATTGCTTTGCCTATTAGGGGTCTTTTGTGTCTCCATACACATTTTAAGATTTTTTTTGTTCTAGTTCTGTGAAAAATGCCATTGGTAATTTGATAGGGATTGCACCGAATCTGTAGATTGCTTTGGGTAGTATAGTCATTTTCACAATATTTATTCTTCCAATCCAAGAACCTGGTATATCTCTCGATCTGTTTGTGTCATCTTTGATTTCTTTCTTTAGTGTCTTATAGTTTTCTGAGTACAGGTCTGTTACATCCTTAGGTAGGTTTATTCCTAGGTATTTAATTCTTTTTGCTGCAGAGGTGAATGGGATTGTTTTTTAATTTCTCTTTCTGATCTCTCATTTTAGTGTATAGGAATGCAAGAGATTTCTGTGCATTAATTTTGTATCCTGCAACTTTACCAAATTCATTGATTA
>NC_041216.1:2666265-2689054 GCF_002837175.3 Physeter macrocephalus
ACTTCCAAAACTATCTTGAATAATAGTGGCAAGAGTGGACATCCTTGTCTTGTCCCTGATCTTAGAGGAAATGCTTTCAGTTTTTCACCATTGAGAATGATGTTTGCTGTGGGTTTGTTGTGTACTGAAGACTTGAATCGCATGGAAGGTGTCCTTTCTCTAAGTCAAAGTCCTGGAGGGAGGGAAGGCCCAGCCAGATGGCTTCTGCAGGGCTGCCTGTCTCCTGCTCACTGGCCTCCTCACAGCACTGACTTCTGTGCTCATGGGCAGTGGGTGGCTCCAGAAGGGCAGGTTTCAGGCATCTGGGTGTTTTCCCCTTCACTTCTTGAGCCTCCTGCATTAGGGCATGAGTGTCTGCTCAGTGCAGCAGAGAGAGGGACCTGGGGAGGGGCAGGTGGTGACTGGCAGGGCCACCACGAATAGAAGCCAGAGCTCTAGACAAGGTTTCTGTGAGCACCAGAGAAGCTGGAAGGGAGGCTGTGTTACACATTCTTTCATCCACTCAACACACATTTTGGGAGCCTTGTGCCCAAGAGCAGGCCCTGTTGCCCCATCCTCCCCCAAGGACACTGCCCTGCCCCTGAGTTCGCCTCCCAGGCCTGAGAAGGTGAATCCTGTCTTGGAGAACGTTCCCTGAACAACTTCACTTATGCCTTGTGTTGCTGGTCCTGGGCTAGATGTCAGAAACAAGGACGGATGACATGGCTCCTGCCTCAAGCAATCTAGGACCTGGGAGGTGCAGATGGACAAAAAAATGATGACATGGTAGAGGTGCTATGGTAAAGATTTGGGGGCATACAGGACAAGAGGAGTGCTTACTTCTACCTGGCTAGCGTGTGGCGAGTGTGTCTGCACAGGCTTCCTGGAGGAGGTGTCCTTTGAGCTGGGTCTGGAAAGCTGAGAAGGTGTTCCCAGGCGGCTGAAGAAGGGGCGTTGAGGAGAGGGCAGAGGGTGTGATGCCTGAGAAAAATATGATGCTTGAGGAAACTAAAAATAAATAAGTGGGTTTGGAGTAAAGAAAGGAAATGTATGTCTGGAGAGATGAGTAGGAGCCAAATCAGGAGATGGCTTGTATAGCTATTGTATTGGATAGGATTAGATTTTCTGCATATAAAACAGCAACAGCAAACTAAAACGACTGTGGTTTAAATACATAGGGTTTATTTTCCTTTCTCATAAAAGAACCAAAGGTAGCCAGCCTAGGCTTACTGTGTGGCATCCACAATATAAACAATATCCAAGCTCCTCTCTTTCAGGCCCTCCATCCACAAAGCATGGCTTCCATCCTGAAGGCCACCTCATGTTCTAAGATGGCTGCTGAAGTGCCAGCCATCACATCCAATTTATATAAAAGAACAAGAGAAAGGCAGAAGAGCCACACAGCCATCTGTGCTCCTTTTAAAAAGACTGTTTGGTAGTTCCTCCCAATGATTTTCCCCTACATCTTATTGGCCAGGGGTTAGTCACCTAGCTGCAAGAAATGAGGGTAGGTAAGAGTTTGCAGAATGAAAAAACCTCATTTCAGCAAGATGTTCAAAGATCAGAAGGAGTTTGTCCATCAAAGAAAGGGAATAGGGTGTTCCAAGAAGAAGCAACAGCAGGTGCAAAGGTGTACAGGTGTGAAGGAGCATGCGCTATGGGGGGACAGTGAGTGGATGTGACTGGCTCAAAAGTAGACTGTGTGTGTGTGTGTGTGTGTGTACACAAAATGTGTATGTGCATCTATACATATGTGTGTCATATGTATGGGGAACGGTTAGGAGGGTTTCTGAGAGGGAGGATGGGGCAACTATGACAGACTGGAGGGAGTTTGGACTTGATTCTGCAGGAAAGGGTGAATCATGCAGACTTTCAGGGGGTAAGTTAATCAGATATGAGTTTTTGAAAGGTCAGTCTGAACACTCAGGTCAGGGAGAGAGAACGGGGCTGGGCGTACTGGTGTCAGAATGTGTGCATCTTATTCATGGGGCAGTAAGGGAAATTGAGACAAACCAGGATGGGTGTTGGGCTCAGGGAAATGAAGTTGTCTTGGAGGGAAGGGCCACGTTGTGGAGGCCTGGAGACTTGCCATGGTAAGAAACAGGGAGCCACTAAACGTTTGGTAGTCAGGTTTCCTAACTATGGATTTTCCCATGACCAGTGGGGTCATGTCTTCAGCAGGGATGCTTGCTCTGGCTTTTGGTGGAAGGAAAAAAGGAAACTCACTTTACTCTCTCTACACTGCCTCTTACCTCCTTTTGCAGATCTGAAAATGAAAACACAGAGAGGTTAAGCAACATGTCCACAGTGGCACAGCTAGGAAGTGGCAGAACCAGAGAAGCCAGTTCCACCAGTCACCTCTGACCCTGGAGAAACACCTGACTCTGTTTCCTAGACTGGTGGCTGTTACTCTGTGGGGTTATTTTGTTTTACATGACATGGGGTTTGACC
Source organism: Physeter macrocephalus (assembly GCF_002837175.3). Taxonomy (NCBI): domain Eukaryota; kingdom Metazoa; phylum Chordata; class Mammalia; order Artiodactyla; family Physeteridae; genus Physeter; species Physeter macrocephalus. The sequence goes on from NC_041216.1 coordinate 2,668,696, forward strand.
TGGATGTTATGTGTGATCCTATCTGGTGACAAGCCACGTATTCATAACTTTTTACATGTACTTATTCAAATGAAGCGCTGATGTGTCTCTTACTGAGGCAACATGACTGGGAAGACAGGAGGATGGTCTGGTCCCAGCCCAGCCGGTGACAACACTGGCGGCTGAGGTCCCAGCCCTTTACTTCCTGTTCAAAGTTGCCTTTTCAGTGAACGAGAGTTCAGACTAAATGAATATTTCCCAAATCATCTGTGTTCCACCCTCACAATTCATACCACACCAACCTATCCCCTAGACTATTATTTATTTAAATTTTTCTTTAAATATATTTACATTGATGTATTTTTTTCATCCAGTTTTGACCTAAACATGGGTCTGTAAAATCATGGGTTTGTTTTGATTTGATTTTCTCTAAGTCACATTAAAATAAACTCATAACTATAAATAAAACACAAAAGTTTGTCTATAACGATAGTAATAATAATAGCTAACAAATGTTGAACTGAGCACTTCCCTAAGCAGAGTAATATATGAACTCAGTTCATCTTTGCAATAACTCTATGAGGTAGGTACTTTATTAGCCCCATTTCACAGATGAGGAAACTGAAGCTCAGAGTGACTGTGTAACGTTCCCAAGATCACACAGCTAGATCCACCTCAAATAAACTTATAATCCTCCAGCAGTCCCTGCTCCCCATCTTGGGAAGCCCAAGGCAAGGCCTGGCTCTGTCTGAGGTGCCACGATTCTACGATAGATTTTGCTGCAGCGGGTGTGGTGACGTGAGTGTGGTGATGTGAGCTGGCCCGCAATGATTGCGGTCCAGGGAAGGCGGTGGTGCCCAAAGAGGGAAGGAATGTGTAAGGATGATGCTGATTCCCTGCGGACCAGGAGAGATGGGGAGCAGAGAGGTAAGGTGGCTACGGGGTTTTGCTCCAGTGTCCCCAGAGCTGGAGGGACCCCTGACAGGAAAAGACTTGGAGATTGGCAGGGGATACGGGATTCTGCTAAAGTGGGAAGAAGGCTGTGCTCAGCTGCCAAATAAGTTGAGGTGGAGGACAAAGGAGCAGCTGGCTGATGTGCCCTCCTTTCCACAGGCAAGTTTATAGGCACTTATTTGGAGTTTTCCTTATTCCATTTGTGATTCATTTCTAGCAGAATGATTTGCATCATTCCCAGCTTTCTTCAAATTTCACTTCCCTGGATGAGATGCAATATGGAGAAACACTTGTGCCCAAGGCACTAATTACCTGGACCACATCCCAGGACGCCGTTGCTAGCAAGATGCCCGGTGACTCACCTGTGCTTCCCTGTAACAAATGGACTTGGCCGGGCCCCAGAGCACATCAGAGCTGCGGGACCCACTGTCCTTTGTTCCCAACTGGGAAGGGGGACTTCATGGCCACGCTCCCCCGCTCAGGCCTCTCTCTCCCTCGTCCCCATGGGGCCCCTGGCTCCTGACCTGCGAGGGGTCACTGGCTGGGTTACTTTGCCTCTTTGGGTCTGTGCTCATCTGGATGCAGCCCAAACTGTCTCCTAGTAATTTTGAGGCGTCCTCTAAGGGGTCTCCTATATACCCACCACGCTGCACATCAGCTGTGGTCCCCACCGGCATCCGTTCCCTTCCTGCCTTCCTGCTCTGGTTCCCACTTAAGCACATCTGCCTCCCTTGAAACTGCTCAGAGAAGCTTCATTCTTGCTGCCATCTATCAGGTGGTGGCCACTCCTTGCCAGGGGGCTCAGTCTGGATGGTCCCAAGGCCTCCAGCCCTCAGGCACAGGGCAGTGTGGACTCTGGAGAGAGACGGGAAGCTGGGTGGAGATAGAGGTGGCACTTTATCACCTGAGCCCCAAAGCAGCATCGCGTGGGCCCAAAGTCATAGGAAACCCCTCTCGAGTAGTTCCTTTGGCTTCTGTCTCTGACCTCTCTCTCCACAGGAGCTCAGAACTGGCCAGGGGACCTAGGGACGTCCACCCCCCTCCTTACTTATTTCTCTCACTTCCTCTGTCCTGCCCCTCACCAAAATTTCTCCTTTCCCAGCTTGAAAAATCACCTTTTGCACACAGGTGGAACCACATACAAAGTGGTCTGCTGTGTGTGTGGAAGGGGCGTATGCATATGTGGGGAGGAATTATTGTCCATGTCTGTGCTGTCCAATATGATAATCGCTTGAAATGTAACTAGTGCAGCCGAGGAACTAGATTTTTAATTTTCATTTACATTTGAATTTAGAAATAAAGCAGCATAGAACCTTTTCCCATGAAATACAACTTTATTGTTTTGGAAGTACTACAATTCACTTTTTAACCTCCAGTAAGATGTTACTGTTGTGTCATAGTGTGTATGTCAGATGCCAGCGTTCCTTCTAGTACCTCATTAATCATTTCTTATATTTATTACTCAATGAAATGATAGTATTTTGGATATATTGAGTTCAATGAAATATGTTACTAACATTAATTTCACCTTGTTTCTTTTTCCTTTTTTAACGTGGCTATGAGAAATTTACTTGTATCGCTCATATTATATTTTTATTGGACAGCATTGGTCTAGAGTAGAAATTGGCAATCCTTTCCCGTAAGAGGCCAGATAGTGAATATTTTGGGCTTTGGGGGTTATCTGGTCTCTGTCACAATTACTCAGCTCTGCGCTGTAATGCTAAAGCAACCATAAACAATACAGAAGTGAATGAGTGAGCTGTGTTCCGATAAAACTTTATCTATAAAAGCAGGTGGCAAGTTGAATTTGACCTGTGAGCTCTCATTTGCAGATAACTGCTTTAGGCAGGCAATAGGAAGTGAACTGTGAAATGTAAAACTGGAAGTGATGAGGGTTAAAGGAGCATCCTTAAGGCTGGGCTGAGAAGGAAGGGCAGGCTCTGAGCAGAGGATGGAGTAAGAAAAGTCCTCCTGAAAGATAACAGGGGGAAAGGAAACTCACATCTGCTGAGTGCCTAGTGTGTGCCGGGCATTTTTCACATATTTTACTTGTATTGACTACGTTAATCCTCTCAACAAAACTGTAGGGTGGATACCAGTACCATAATTAACCCGTTTTCTAGATGAGGTACCAGGATGCATTCCCAGCCTGGACCAGAGCCTGTGCTCTCTGCTTCTTATGTGTGTTCCCTTTCCTCTCTGCATCTCCCAACACTCTTATGAGGTAAGTGTTAGTAACCTAATTTCACATGAACACCTGGGGCTTAGTGGGGACCAAACTTGCCTGAGCTCCACACCTGGTACCTGAGCCTGCCCTTGGTCCAAGTCACCTGCCTTCCAAGCAAGATCTCCTTCTGATGTGTGTCTCCTTGCAAGGAATGCTCTTGTCTGTGAAGCCAGGTCTTCATGCCTCCCTGTTCTGGGCGTTGAGTCCCTGGCACATGTGGTGAAGGTAATGTCTTTTTGGGGGGAGCCAGATGCCCTTCCTGCTCCTCCTGGATGCTGGTGGGAGCCCCTGGGGGCCTGGGGGCTGGCTGGGCTTCTGGACTCCATGTCACCTCCTCTCCTCATCACAGGCCAAAGAAAAGGATTCCTAGGAGTGGAATTAGTCAAAGGGTGTACAATTCTGAATGTGGGCCCCCTCCCCTCCCCATTCCTTGCCTACTCAGCCAGTTGTAGGGCCTCTTGGGCTGATCAGATGGTGGCAGATGACATACAGGAGGAATAAAGCAGCAGAAGGAGGTGAACTGATTCTTATATAGAAGGGCCTGGAGACGTGGCCGGGAAAGGAAGTTCCCAGAGGGAAGACGGGCTGAGGAGGACTTGGCCAGAGAAGAGGGGGGACTGAAGAATGCAGTCCAGCAGGTGTAGGAGGCAGAAGGGAGCCATCTGAGCGGCTGCCCTGTGGAGTGACCCTTGCACACGAGAGAAGGAGGGCTGTGGGTGTTTAGGAAGCTTGGCCGTGACCCATGCCTACTCGTTTCCCTTTGCTACCTCCTTGGGAGAACTCAGTCAAGAGTTAACAGTACTTTCCCAAACTTGGGGAGCTCGGTGTGTGTGTCTTTTGGATGGAGCACCCTGCCAAGATGGACATTCAGATCCAGTTTTATCTAGGCTTACAGGGCTTTGATAGAGATTTTTGAATTATCTGCCAAAAAGAAAAAAATTATAAAAGCTTACGCTCTAAGCAGGAGCCTATTTCATGCCACCCTCACTAAAATGACTAATAATTTCACAAGAGCATTTTCTACGTAAACTAGGATGTGATGGTAAGAAGACTACACTAGAATTTATGAAGTTTGATTGTAAGCCAAGATCTGATTAATTTGCTTGAGCAAGTCATGGAAACACTCAGGTCTCTGTCCCATTATGCATGTCAGCAGCTGGCCTGACCCAGCCCCTCTCAGTGTGGAGGCTGCTGCTGCAGCCCTGAACATCCCGACCGCCCCACCCAGCCAGCATACGAGCAGTAAGTCTGGGGCAATCGCTCTGCCTGTTCTGAGTCCAAGGATTCCTCCAGAGCAGCACCGACTGATGCAAACATCATGCGGGCCCCCAGTGGGAATCACATGTATCATTTTAAATCTTCTGGTTGCCACGTTAAAAAAGTAAGAAGAAACCCCTGAAATCAATTTTAATGATACATTTTGTCTAACACAACATATCCAAAATGATATCATTTCAACATGTCATCAATATTAAAAAAGTAATAAGCTATTTGACATTCTTTTTTTAAAATACTATGTCTTCGAATTCCAGTGTGTTTTTTACCCTTAGAGCAAATCTCAGTGTGGACCAGCCGCCTTTCAACAGCCACAGGTGGCTTGTGGCTTCCATTTCAGACAGCACAGCCCTACAGGCTGGAGTCCACCTTCCCCAGTAACAGCCCAAGGCAGGCGGGGTAGGCAGGGGAGGCGGGCTCCTGGGCTTCCTGACGGAATGATGCTCTCCAGAAGCACAGCTGCCTCTACAGGCTGCGGGTTGCCCCGAGCAACTCGGCCTGATTTGGTCACATGTCTCTGTGCCCCTCTGCAGACCCAGATCCCCCATCCTTCCTCTGCATGGTCCCTGCAGAGCCAGGCAGCTTTTTATTCCTAAGCCCTGGAAGCCAAAGGATCGGATTCTATGTCCTTTCCCAGATAATGGGCTACTTGCCCCACCCTGCACCTCTTTTAGGAAGAGCTTCCTTCCATGATTCTGGCCACGGCCACTTGCCTTGACTGACCAATGCAAGGAGAGCGACCTTCATCAATTCTGGGGGGCGCCTTACCTTCCCCCCTTTCTAAGGGGTCTCTGTCCTCAGTGGGTGATTTTCTGGCCCCGTGATTCTGAAGAACACCCATAAACGTCATCTCCAGCAAGGCAGCCAGCTGTACTTACAAAGCAGGGCTGAAGCAGATGACCTTGAGGGTCTCCTCCATCTCCAGCCGTCCTTATGCTGTCATCTCAGGACCCTGTGTTCTCAGGAAGCTGGGGGGAAAGATGATCCTTTACTTTTTTTTCCCTTTGCATTAAACAACAGTGACTGGAGAGGTTCCTGAAAGTGCCTGGTGGCTGCAGGATTACCCCCTGCTGCCCCCAGTATATTGCTCTGCAAACCCCTCGCCCTGCAGCGCCCAGCTGCCCTCCTGCCCACTCTCCTTTTGTCAAGTGGCACATGGAGATGTCATTTATTGTAGCATTCTGACAAATAGAAGCCATTCTTCTGATTTACAACCCTGCAACCTCCTCCCTTTGAGTCAGGGTGTGATTCATCTCTTTAATGTGATACTTCCGAAGCGTGCGCTCACTGGGGGGCTGAGTGTGGAGTGAACCCTTCCTGCCAGCCTGCCCCCTAGGGCTCCTCCCCACTCGTCCTGACCCCCACACCCCGTGAAAACCAAGCCGGTGACAGCCCCTGCCAAAGGGCTTAACTTTTCCCCCTTGATTCTGCCCTGGGAGTTATTCTATGCGGGTCCTGGGAGGACGCGGCAGGGCCCCTGAGAACAAACACTGATTCACATCCAGCTGCAGCCCCGAAGGTCTGACTTGGTTTGGGAGGTCTAGGTTTGAAAACCATGGCCCAGGCACTGTGAAGACCTCTTGTTGGGAGGGACAGTGATAGAAATGGAGGCTACCCTTGTCGCACCCCGACCTCCAGGCTTTTCAGTTCTGACCTGGTTACATAATCCCCTAAGTGCTTTGTGGAGGCTCCAACGATTTCCCTTCGTTAACTACCCATTCACTCACTGATTCACTCAATAAACAGTCATTAAACTCCTCTCTGTGCTCACATTGCTCTTTTTTTTTATTGTGGTAAAATATACATAACCTAAAACTTACCCTTTTAACCATATTTAAGTGTACAGTTCAGTGGCATTAACTATATTCACATTGATGGGCAGCTACACCACCGTCCATCTCTGGAACCTTTTTCATCTTCTGTAACTGAAACTCTGTCCCCATGAAATATTGCCTCTCTCTCCTCCACCTCCCTTCAGCCCTGGCATCACCATCCTACTTTCTGCCTCTATATAAGACGACTTTAGGTACCTCACATAAGTGGAATCATACAATATTTGTCCTTTTGTGACTGGCCTCTTTCACTTAGCATAATGTCCTCATGGTTCACCCATGGAGTAGCGTGTGACAGAAATTCCTTCCTTTTTGAAAGAGAAAAACAAATACCATATGCTAACACATATATATGGAATCTAAAAAAAAAAAAAAAGGTTCTGAAGAACCTAGGGCAGGACAGGAATAAAGATGGAGATGTAGAGAATGGACTTGAGGACACGGGGAGGGGGAAGGGTAAGTAGAGACGAAGTGAGGGAGTGGCATGGACATACATACACTACCAAACGTAAAATAGCTAGCTAGTGGGAAGCAGCCGCATAGCACAGGGAGATCAGCTCGGTGCTTTGTGTCCACCTAGAAGGGTGGGAGGGAGACACAAGAGGGAGGGGATATTGGGATATATGTATACGTATAGCTGATTCACTTTGTTATAAAGCAGAAACTTTACATTGTAAAGCAATTATACTCCAGTAAAGATGTTTAAAAATTTTTTCCTTCCTTTTTAAGGCTGAATAGTATTCCATTGTATGTCTCTCCCACATTTCGTTTATCCATTCATCCATCAGTGGACACTTGTGTTGCTTGCACCTTTTGGCTATTGTGTCACACTGTTCTTGATGCTGGGTGTGTACAGACGCACAGACATTCTTTGCCCTTGAGGGGTTTCTAGTGTAGGGGAGGAAGACTGACCGCTCTCAGCACAGAAAAGGATGGCAGCAGAGGTCACCATGGAGCCAGAGGAGAGGGTTGAGCTCTCCCCTGAGATGGCAGAGCAGGAAGGCTGACAACAGCTGGAAAAGACCACAGAACTGAGACTTAAAGGGGGATGCGTGACAGAAGGACATTGCAGCAAAAGGGACAGCATGTGCAAATGCTCAGAGGCAAGAAAATCTTGGTTCCTTCCAAACCTGCCAATTGTGGGACCTGGCTTCAGGCAAGGAGGCGTGGCGGGGAGAGCAGAGGAGATTGGGGTGGCTGATGGAAGGGGGGACCCATCACTAGGGCTGGCACACCTTCCTCTGTCCTATCAACCCTGAGAAACCACTGGAGGGTTGTCAGGAGCCCTTAGGAGGTGGAAGAGTCCACCCTGTGGCTGGTGGAAGACAGTCTTAGAGTGAGAAAGACCTCGGAGGCTGGAGAGGAAATTGCCACCATAGTCTAGTGAGAAGAAAGAGAGTTGAACAGAAGCAGTCAGGTGGGGGAGATGCAGCAGCTTTTCTTTAGGAGGTAGAAGAGATGGAACCCAGGAGCCGTCGGGTGGGTTCTCCTTTAGTTTTGTCTATTGACCTGGGTGAGGAGATCATCAAGAAACGGTATTTATGCTTTAGTGCCGAATGGGCAGGAGGGCGGAACTGAGAGTGACTCTTGGTATCTAACTTGGATCGCACATCGTCCTGAGGATAACTCTGCCTGCCTGGTTGCGGGGACTCACTGGGGATCAGGGCCCTTAGGTGTGGTCTGGTCCAAGTTCTGATTTTACAGAAAAGAAAAGAGAAGCTCAGAGAGGTGTCTGATCTACCCAAATGCACACAGCCAGCCCCTCTTCTCCCTCAGGTTAGCTCTAGAGCCACATGAAATGGCTCCTCCCACTACACACCCCTTCTGTTTTAAGAGATTTTTATTGCCAGTCACCCCTGGGAGATTTAGAGACTTTAACAAAATTACAAACAATGGGGAAGCAAGAACTTGTAATTAAAATCCTGAGTTTTTGTTATCCTTGCTCTTCGTTAAACCCTGGTGGAGCTCAGCCAGCCAGCACACTTTTCTTGCTCAGACACTTGTCTTGGTCATCTCTGGGGAGAGTGCCCCTGTTTCTGTCTTGGGAATCGGCCCCAAGACCGATCAGCTACCTTCCTTGCCTGGCTTAACCCAGAGCTCCTCCTGGCTTAGGAGAAGCCCTGGATTCATGTTGTGGCACCACGGTTGCTGATTTGGGCGGGTCAGACTCCTGGGCCCCAGGCAGAATCAGGTCGACCTTCCTGGGGTCAGGGGGCACCTCCAGCTCCTTTCTTTTTATTATTATTATTATTTTAAAGTTTTATTGGAGTATTGTTGATTTACAATGTTGTGTTAGTCTCAGGTGTGAAGCATCGTGATTCAGTTATACATATATTCATTCTTTTTCAGATTCTTTTTTTTTTTATTAATTAATTTATTTATTTTTGGCTGCGGTGGGTCTTTGTTGCTGCGCGCGGGCTTTCGCTAGTTGCGGCGAGCGGGGGCTGCTCTTCGTTGCGGTGCGCGGGCTTCTCACTGCGGTGGCTTCTCCCATATGGGAATCCAGGTCCTTTCTGCATCTGCTCCTACTGTCTGCTCTAGTTTGATTCTGGGCAGGAGGGAGATCTCTATCCTTCCCCCAGAGCTTCCTGCAGGGCTGTCAAAGGGACCTGCTTTGATATACACTATTAGACTCTTATATAGTCCCCATGACCACGGCCACTTTAAGACAGACACAGATCAGTCCCTGAGTCAGTCTCAGACCTGCCCTGGCCTCCCGCCCCTCCCTTGGTTTGGCTCTCACCTGGCTCAGGTGTGGCTCGTCTGGGTTCCCCCATCGGCACCCCTGACTCTCCTTCGTGGGATTCCCAGCGGTCGCCGCTCCCCCTTGGCACTGGCCTTAGCACCTGGTCCTCCCTTTGGCACAGAACTCCACTTGGCAGATGGTGACCTGGCCCAGCCCCATCCAACTCCACGCCACACTGGGTCCTGTGACTGGCCCAGCTCTCTCTGTGGCCCGGGGGACGGGTGGGGCCTCTCTGCACAGTGTGATCTGCTTGCCATCTCCCTGGGCTCCTCCTTCGAGACTCTGGGCTGCTGCTTCTGAGTCTTTTTGTCTCTTCAGTCTGGTTCTCTCCGTCCTGATCGTCCATCTGAAACCTCGTCACTAGCTCCAGGGTCAGGCTGGTTCCCCTGTTCCCCATCAGGAAGATTTGTCCTGAGCTTATCCCTGGGCCTATGTCATTTCTTTTAAAAAAAATAATAAATTTAATCATTTTATTTATTTATTTTTGGCTGCACTGGGTCTTTGTTGCTGCGCGAGGGCTTTCTCCTTACTTTCCTTAACTACTTTGTGTGAGTCGACTGGTTTGCGTTTCGTCTTTATGATAGCATTTTCAGGACTGGCCCATTTGTCTCTGGCCCCGCTCCTGGTGTTTGAACTACGGCGAAGCCAGCCCCAGTCTCTCCCTGTGACGGCAAGGAGCTGGGGCAGGGAAAACCCAACAGCCCCTAAAAGGCCTTTGTGAAGACAAATGGGAAACAACCCGACTAAAACCAAATTGGTAAAGGAAACAGAAGAAATTTAGCAAACGGTCCCTTTGGAGAACTGGCTGATCTGTGACTTGGCTTCTGGGGAAGTGACTCAGAAGGAGGCAACCTAATATCCTTGAGCCTTCTTTGGGGATGCTGTTAAATGTCCTGCTTTTCTGTTCTGCTGCTGCCTCTTTATGGGACCCGTACGAAGTCTCCATGCTTGGTTTTATTTATTTATTTATTTATTTATTTAAATTTTTTATTTATTGGCTGCACTGGGTCTTTGTTGCTGCGCGAGGGCTTTCTCTAGTTGCAGCGAGCAGGGTCTACTCTTCGTTGCAGTGCGCGGGTTTCTCATTGTGGTGGCTGCTCTTGTTGTGGAGTACGGGCTCTAGGTGCGCAGGCTTCAGTAGTTGTGGCACGTGGGCTCAGTAGTTGTGGCTCATGGGCTCTAGAGCGCAGGCTCAGTAGTTGTGGCACACGGGCTTAGTTGCTCCACGGCATGTGGGATCTTCCCAGACCAGGGCTCGAACCTGTGTCCCCTGCATTGGCAGGCGGATTCTTAACCACTGCGCCACCAGGGAAGCCCCTGGGCCTATGTCATTTCATTTACTCTTTTCCAAGACCATTATCTCCATATTAAGGTGAGGAAAATGATATTTAGAGAGGCTGCGTCATTTGCCCAAGAGCACCGGCTGGGGCTCAAACCTACCTCTCTCTGACCCCAAAACCTGTGCCATTTTCATTTTCTGCCCATACAGCAAGCACTCGTAACCGGCTACCTTAACCTGGGGAGAAGGGTAGGAGAAAGGACTTACCTTAAATTTTCCACTGATTCTTGCTGAGCATCACTCCATAGATACTTTACACATGTGATTCATTTGCTGTCATAGTAGCCCCTGTGATAGATACTATTGTATCCCCATTTCCCAGTTAAAGAAACCAAGTCACAAAGGGCAGTTGGCCCAGGTTCCCCAGGTAGGAAAAGGTGAAGCTAAATTCAGGCAGTCTGACTGCAAAGCCAGCAGCCGCCTCTCCTTGGAACTAGGAGAACATGGGCACCTGGAGAACAGCCAGACGCACCTGGGCTGCCCATGCCCTTGAGGAAGGCCCAGCAGAAGAGGGTGGGAGGAAGGCAAGCCAGGCAGCGGGGTCTGGGCTGTGACCAGAGCAATCCCGGCAGGTGGGCATCATTTGGGGTTGGCCCTGACGAAGCACTCAGTAACCCTGGTGCCCACCGCTGTGGTGGGTCCGCCTTCTACCCACGCCCAGCATCTCTGGTGTCTTCACAGAGGGTGGGGAGCTGGGCCGGGTAGGCTGCGGTGAGGATGACAGGGCGATACGTGTGGCGCGTAGGACAGTGCCTGACGCGGAGGAGCCCTCAGCAGACATTAGCTCTTGTAATGAGCTGCTACTGTTCCTGTTTGGTGGATGATGACATTGAGCCTTGATGAGGTCTGGTAAGTGACCTGCCTTGACCTCTGGCCCAAAGCTCTTTCCCCTGCACACCCAGAAAGTGCACACATTGGAACGGTTACCTGTCATTTGAACTCACTTGATCAGGTCGGGGATGGGTGTAAGCCTCCCCAGTGGGGTGTTCGGCTACATAGTAGTGAACTAACAGGGACCGGGGATTTGGCTTCACTGGGTGATGGGTTTGGGGATTTGCAAGAGGGCCTGTGGCTCGGCTGGCCCGCCCCACCGGGCCTGGAGCCAGGGTGGGGGGCCCGAGAGAGCCATGGGCACACAGCCGCGATTCTGAAAGCAGACAAATGCCCAATGTTCCCACAGACAGGCCGGGGAGATGGGGCTGCGCGACCAGAACAGCTGGGCGGAGGCTGGTGGCAGGAGACAGTGTGAGGCCCTGCTTTGTCCCTGGACGGTCATGGGGACAATCAGAAGCATAGATAACCCCTTTCCTTTCCCTCTGGGCTGCAGCCCAGGGTTCAGAGCTTCCTGCTCCCAGCCAAGGAGAGCCACCGGGAGAGCCCCAGCTCGGCCTCTGCACCGAGGCTGGCAGGCAGCCAGCAGCCTGGGCTGCCCAGCTGAGCCAGGGCCTCTTCGCCCCCACAGCCCTCCTGCGGGTTCAGGGACGGGCACAGGGCAGAGAACCTGAACCCGGAGTCCGAGTCCCTGGCTGCGGTCCTCGTGCTGCTCAGCGTCGTGTGACCTTGGGCGGGTCACCTTCCTCCTGCCCCCTGGGTTTCCTCCCAGAGCTGCCCTGGAGCTCAGAGAAGGATTCAGTTCCACATCTGCCACCTAGTGTATTTGCCACACACAATAAGGATCCAGTGTAATGAAGTAGGGGGGGTGGGGGAGGAATAGCACTTGTTCCCTAAATATGTAAAGCAGCTGAAGGGGTGTCGACTTAAAAAAAATGCACAACGTGAGAGGTGCGAGTTAAGTTTTATCTGGGGCAAAACGAGGACTGCAGCCCGGGAGACAGCATCCCAGATAGAGCTGAGAAACTGCTCCAAAGAGGCAGGGGGGAAGGTCAATATATACGTGATTTTGGCGAAGGGGGAATACATGCAATTGAGCACTTATCTTTTTACAGAAGGTTTCTGCTAGTGTCGTGCGGGTTACTGCTAGTCACGAGGTGCAGACGTCACCATGAAGGATTTTAGTGCTTTTCTAGATATGAGGAGATACAAGAATTGGGCTCATAAAATGGGCTCCTGAAAATATCTAACTCTCTGAAGACCTGTTCTGCCAGTTTTTCCCAGAGCACAGAAGGCCTCATTGCTGCTCTCCACCTGAACCCCTTTCAGGGGGTGTTGAAAGTCAGCTGCAGCAGCATATGATTTAATCCTTGCGGAGGTCAATGGCAAGTGCCAATGGCGAATGCCGATTTGTAGTTGACAGGGTTTCCAGAAAGGTGGCAGAGTGAGTGCCTGTTTGCAGAGCTGCCTTCTCTGAAGCTCTCTTAATGAACGAGAGTCAGAACGAGAGTCCGAGAGGGAGGCACCCTTAAATGCAAGCAGATGGCAGCCACAAGCTCACACCCCAACCCTTGAAGCAGTGGGATCTGGGCGAAGTAAAGGGGGCACCTAAAAGCCACCACCAACCCGGATGACTGTCACAGCCTCACCTGCAGCCTCCTCTTCTTCACCTGCTAAAGACAGGCCACATTTCAGAAACACACAGGCAGACAGGCCCAAAGACAGACCCAGGTCCTCCAGGGCCGGCAGTGGAGGAGACTCCCTCCGGGGCCAAGTCAGCCTGGCCCTGTGCCCCGGCACATGCTCACACACCCATGCGTGCATGCCATCGCCCTGAACGCCGGCTCAAGTGTGGACACATCCCAGTGGTACCTGGAGCAAAGGGCCTGCTCAGGAAATGTCCCTGCAACTGCACTCACCGCTTCTCAAGAGAAGTCCCTCTCATTTTTGTCCATGGACATGGGGCAGGTGTTTAAATTCTGGGTCCCCAGCATCAATGACAAGAGTAGGTCTTGCCTTTGGAAAACTCTAGAGTCCGTTAGATTTTCTTTTCTGGACCACGGGGGCAGGGCCTGATTGGGCAGCCTCTTTCCTTTTATCCACGTTCTGACTAAAGGCTTTGTTTCAACGCCGAGGGGCTCATCCCTTTATCATCATTGTTATTTCAACTGCAGGAAGCCCAAACATGTGTAGATTTCCCCTTGTACCAGATCCTCTGTGATCTATTCATCACTGACAGTGGACACGTGGGATTGGTTGCATGGGCCTGTAACTGTGTCCCCCTGTAATTCCTGGGACAGTCCCAGGAACTCTCCAGAGCTGGGCAGGCAGAGTCCGGGGATGTTGGGTTATCTGTGGAGTAACCTGCTGGTCCTTCTGGTGGTTTGATGTCAGGAACATTGTGGCTTATTTTGCGACAGAGCAGATCCATGAAGTCATGAAATGTCCATGTTGGAATCTCAAGTATCAAAACCACTCTCCCCATCCCCTTGGAGTCTTCAGGTGATCTGAAAGAATACCAGTTTCTGATAACTTGAGGCTTTCATTTAGATTCTGAAGCCAACAACTCCGCTAGAAAGAATAATGTAATGTCTCAAGCCCCTCTTACAAGAATCTGTCTTAGGTTTATATGCTCCACAGAAATTTCTCCTCCCACAATGACTACTAAAAGGAGAGGCTTTTGATGCCTGTCTTTTATCAAGAACATGATGGCTGGCTGGCTGGCTAGGTGGATGGGTGGAGAGAGAAAAAAGGAGTGAGTGAGTTTGTTTCAAAGTTGTCATGCTTCAACACCTGAAAAGAGAAGGTGATTTAGTTATTCTATTTACCGAAAATAGTAGTTGTGAAACCTTAAGTGAAAATTCACACATGCTCTGAGTTGGATGCAGTGCTCCTAAGATCCCATCTTACTCTAAAGTGTATTATTTAATCATCCTCTGAATTGAGTCATTCCTTTTCTTAGGCAAGATGTGATTTTTTTTTTCTATTTCTGAATAATCTCCCCAGAAACCCTGGAGATCCATAAAATGTACAGTCCACGGTTTATTGATTACAAGCCTCGTTGAAAAGTTTATGTAAAAATATTTCTGGAAAATCCAAATATCTACTAAGTCAGTGCCCATTATGTGCCTGAATTCTCTCTCAAAAAATGACATTTAATTAGAAGTAATAGACCTTTAAAATCTAAGACTCAATTCATTTTTATTCTTAAAATTTGCAAAGCATTCTTTTCTCCCAGTGTATCAGTCAGCTTACGCTGCAGTGACAAACAACCCAATATATTGACCTACAAAAATCAGCATTTATTTCTCGCTCCCTTTACATGAAGACTGTGGCATCTCTGGGCCCTGAAGACCCACACATGTCTTCCTATCCTGGGACCTGAGCTGAAGGAACAGCAGAACCTGAGACATACTGTTTTCTTGCTGCAGAGGGCAGGCTCGAGAGAGGCCAAGGTGAACTTAACGATCATTTGAAAATCTTCTTCTCAGACCCAGCAAACATCACATACCCAATCATCACGGTGACAAATCATGTCACAGGGCCAAGCCAGTGAGTCAGAAACATATATTCCCAGGACACTCAGGCAGGTCACATGACAATGGGCAGGGATGTAGAACCTAGTTGCAAGGAGGGAGTAAATAGTGGGGAATATTAATTCTATCCACCACACTCACCCATGCATGTAATATGTTCTTGGTCTTTTGGTTAAATCCCAAGCCTAAGGAATCTTTGTCAATAGCATTGAATTTAACTAACAAGTCTCTTTTACAAAGACTCATCCCTGATCTGTGATGTTTTCTAATTTAATATATTTAAAAAATTTTAACTCTACGTAGTGTAAAATTTTCTGATTAAAGGCCATATAATACAGGAAGAACTTGACCGGAAGTCCAAGGATATAGGCTTAGGCTTGCCTCAACTCTTAACTATCCAGGCAGCCTTCTCTGAGCCTCAGCTTTCTCATCTCTGCACATCAGAGGTAATGACTACAGAAGTGTTTAGAACAGAAGGAAGCATCAAAGAAACAATTGGCCAAGGCTGATACAGGCCATGGCACCAGAGCAGCATCCTGGAGGCCCCACTTCACTCTTTAGATGCTGGATTGTGGGGGATGTCTTGGCAGGGGGAGGCAGGGCAGCATTTGAGGATGCTCAGAGCATGGGTGGTTACCAACTGGTACAGAGGTATTTCAGCATTTTGGCAACCGGCACAGCCATTTCAGTGCACCCCAGCTGCATGTCAGCCCTGTGTGATGTTTTTTTCACATTCCTGCAGATGAAAAAAGGCAGGGTTGCCAAGCAGAAAGAGTATTAAATGAGGAATCGCAAGATATGAGCTCTAGGCTTAGTTCTACCAGTTACTTGGCAAATTACTTAACCCTTATCTGCCCAGCTTTTCTGGAATGCTGGAAACAGTCTCTACCTTACAAAGCTGGCATAAGGATGAGTGGGGTAATGTGAGTGACCTGCCCGGCACAGCATCTGGGTCACCAATAGCTGTTTCCTGAATCTGCATCCAAACCTGATCAGCCCATGACCTGAGTTTGGGTCCCAAATCTACCACACTAATTCTGTGAACTTCTCTTTCCTATAAACGCCATAAAATGGGTCCATTTATGGGGCATTTGAGTGGTGCATGTAAAGTGTTCAGAACAGCGCTTTGTGTGTAGTAAGCACACAAATAAATCCTGTTTTTGTTCTCTGTTACCCTGAGCTCTGTACTAGTTTGCCGAAATCATCCCCATTGACACTTCTACACTGTCTTCTCTCTCATTTCTGATATATTTTTCTCCTGATGGCTGTCATCTTCCTTCCTCTTTATTCTTTTATTTTCTGTTGTGCTTCGTTTGTTCTTTTCCTTTCTACCACCCCTGTACATTGTGGGATTGGCTTTGAGAGCTGTGATGAGTTTGGCTGCAGGTAACAGAAAACTCCCTCGAGCTGGGCTTTGCTGACGTAGAAATGCACACGTCACACAGAAGGAAGTAGGGAGTTTCACGGTCCAACCAGCCATAAAGGCTCTGTTTCATCCCGTCTCTCCCCTCCTGTCAGCAGGATTGCCCTTGAAATTAGAAGAAGGAGGATGCCGTTTCGCAACTGGGGCTGTTTCCTTGTTCCATGCCCGGGTGTGGACAGATATTGGCAGAGAGAATGCCCAAGTCAGACTCATCTTTAATGGGTTTCCCCAAGGTTGTGGCCTAGAGGAGTGAGTGCGGAGAATTAAGTGCTCACACATGGCCTGCTCCAGTGGCATCGCTCACAGCAGGGGACTGTAGGAAACAGGTGGAAGTCTCTGAAGAATCCAACCTGGCCCAAGAGAGGAAGAGTCAGCTTAAATACCTGCCAAGCCCAGAGAGAGGCACCATCAGCTCCTGAGAGCATCGGGCAAATGCGACCTTTCCTGCCCCTTACCTCAACCACCAACCCCCGCCCAAACCAAGAAGGACCCAGAGGCAGCCCAGTAAAGAGGGGCAGACACACTGGGCAGGGAGGGAAACAGATGACAACCAAATGCTTTCCCATTGCCCACGGCTTGCTTGAAGTAGGCCTGAGCTGGGGAGGAGAGAAGCTCCAATTTGGTTAAATACTGACTTTTTTTCAACTACTATTATGAATCCAGGTTGGCCTTATTAATTACTTAATTGAAACTGTTTTATGAGTACAAGTGACCAGAGGATGGATGCATTATCTGTCTATCTATCTATCCATCTATCCATCTACCTATCTATCTATCTATCCATCTATCTAGTCAAGGCCCTCACAGACCAACTATTAGGAACGTTATTTTAAAAATATCTTAAAATACTTTTATAGTTACAGAAGAGTTGCAAAGATAGTACCTCTAGGGTAACATTCTATTTCTTTTTTTAATTAATTAATTTATTTATTTTTCGCTGTGTTGGGTCCTCGTTGCTGCTCATGGGCTTTCTCTCTAGCTGCAGCGAGCGGGGGCTATGCTTCGTTGTGGTGTTCAGGCTTCTCATTGCGGTGACTTCTCTTGTTGTGGAGCGCAGGATCTAGGCGCACGGGCTTTCGTAGTTGTGGCACACAGGGCTCAGTAGTTGTGGCTCACGGGCTCTAGAGCGCAGGCTCAGTAGTTGTGGCGCACGGGCTTAGTTGCTCCGCGGCATGTGGGACCTTCCCAGACCAGGGCTCGAACCCTTGTCCCCTGCATTGGCAGGTGGATTCTTAACCACTGTGCCACCAGGGAAGAGCATTTCTTAACCTCTTTTTAAAATTTTTTGAATTGAGGTACAATTGACATATACCATTATGTTAGTTTCAGGTATACAGCATAATGGTTCAGTACTTGTATATATTGTGAAAATGATCACCACGATAAGTCTAGTTAGCATCCATCGCCATGCATAGTTACAACTTTTTTTCTGGTGATGAGAACTTTTAAGAATCAACCTCTTCTTCATTATCACCCCACCCCCCACCCCAGGAGCCTCTAGATTTTCATTTCTATAATTGCTCCCCCATGAAATTTTAATACCACAGATATGCTGTGTATCCATGTATGTGCTGTGTCCTTTAGAGGGCCATCAACCACTGTAATAGTTAAGATTATTTTTTTTCTTCCCAACAACCAATTTTCACCCCTTGGGGGCAACCCTTCCGTTGCAAATGCATGCTCTGGAGAGTTCCAGCACACCCTTCACCCAGCTGCCCCTGATGCTAACATCTTACATAACTGTGGTATGTTTGTCAAACCTAAGCAATTAGCGTTGGTGCAATACCATTAACAAAACTACAGACTACATCTTGATTTCTCCAGTTTTTCCACCAGTGTCCTTTTTCTGTTCCAAGATCCCATCCAGGGTCCCACATTGCATTTCGTCGTCATGTCTCCTTCAGTCTCCTCCATTCTGTGACAGTTTCTCAGGCTTTTCTTGTCTTTCATGACCTTGACATTTTTGAACATCGTACTGGTCTGGTATATTGTTGAATTTCCTCAGTTTGGTTTTGTCTAAGGTTTTCTCATGATTAGACTGCAGTTATGAATTTTCGGGGAAATACCATACAGGGGATGCCCCCTTCTCATTGCATCATATCAGGGGTACGTGACACGAACATAACTTACTGCTTGTTGTGTTAACCTCAGTCCCTTGGTGAAGATGGTGTCTGACATCTTTCTCCACTGTGAACTTACCATTTTTCCCTTTCCATACTCTGTGGATGAGAAGCAAGTCACTGCACCCAGCCCACATTCAAGGAGAGGGGATTTAAGCCCCACCTCCTGGAAGGAGGAATATCAAAGAATTTGTGGACATCTGTTAAAATCACGACAGTAATTAAAAAATATCTGGTGGGGGGAGATGCTTTGAGGCTGTACAGATATCCTGTTTCTCCTTTAAGTTTTACCCACCAATTTTAGCATTCATCAGTGGATACTGCCTGCAGCAATTATTACTGTGGTGTCTAAAATAGTGATTTTTATTTCCCTCATTTGTTCATTTGTTATTTGGAATTCTTCTGTAATAAAGAGATAGCCCTTGTTTCCATTAATTTATTCAGTAAGTTATTTATATTAGTATGTTCTCACGGATATTTATTTTATTCTTTGAGTTATAATACAACACTATCATTATTTATTTTGTTATTCAGATTGTTCCACCTTTGGTCATCGAAAGCTTTTTCAGATTGGCTTCTCTGTCCTTCTGACATGCTTCATCCCTCCCTTCCTTCCTTCCCTCCCTTCCTTCCTTCCTTCCTTTCTTCTTTTTTTCTTCCTTCTTCCTTTCTTTTTCTTTTTTAAGGCACTTTTTTACTTTCTGGCACTACAAAATTCTCCAGGCTCTACTTGTATTTTCTGTGCCCTGGCCCTAGAATCAGACATTTCTTCAAGGGGCCCTGGTTCCTAGAAACTTTTAATCACCCAAGAGTGACCAGAAAAGTCATGGGATGTGCCCTAGATTTCTTCCAAAGGTCAGAGGATAACCAGCTCTTCAGGACAGGTCTGATGGGACAGTGGGAGATAAAAGTGAAGTTGCTTCTTAATTGTGTGCTACACAACCCCTTGCCCAATTTAACAGTAACCCCGAGTCACTGCCCCTCATAGGGTTGACCGGATGGGCTGATGGATGTGACATGCTTTGGAAAGTGGACAACACTTTCTAAGTGCAAAGGCTGATGCCTGTGGTCAGCTTTGGATAATCTGTTGTTTCATGGCCCGAGGTCTCTGACAATCAAGGAGTAGAAGAAATTCTTGCTACAAAAGGGAACCTTTTGCCGTGTGACTTTTACCCTCTTGGGACCATGATGCTGAGAGATACTGATCAGAAAGGGCTTGCATTGCAACACCCTGGCCAAGTGCTTCGGCAGCAGAATGGGCATGAGGTCAACAGGACTTCCTAACATCACAAGGCTGCTCTTAGTGTAAAAGCTGGAATGAGGGGTCTTAAAGGGAGACCTGGTTGACACCTGACCATGCCACTGGCCCACAGCCCTAAGGAAGAGCCCTGAGCTCAGAGATCAGGTTTCACTGGAACCTCTCTGGTCAGGCCCAGCAAAGCCAACAGGGAAGGTTTTAGACTTCCAGTGAACTATCTAAGTGACATTTGTAATGGCATAAGCAAAACCCCCCCAGCTTCCTCTCTGCTGACTCCCAGAAGAAGCAGCTCTTCAGCTGAGATGAGACAAAGACAGTTCCTTCTTCTGAACTGGTGGGTTTCCTTCTAGCCCACCAGAGGAGTTCCTCTCATCCCCAAGAAGGGGAATTTCACTTCACAAGAAGGAAAACTTGTTAACAAGGGCCTGTACATCAAAAGAGACAGATGATTTGGCTGTGAAGATGAATTCCGTCACCAAGGTTTTATAATTCTGCAAATGGACAGATTGGTAGCAGTGCCCAGTTGGTCTCCATGGGAAATTTACACGAGACAGAATAAGCTTGAGGGGAAAGAGAGCAGCATGGCTCAGAGCCAGGCCTGGCAGGCAGGTTGTTTTAGTGTTTTGACCTCAGTTTCTCCATCTCTAAAGTGAGAATGAGTGATGTTCGCTGTTTTCTACTTCACATACCTTCATGAGAATGAAAGATTGCAATCAAGCACATACATTGAGTATGGAGGTTCCTTAAAAAACTAAAAATAGAACTATCATATGACCCAGCAATCCCACTACTGGGCATATACCCTGAGAATACCATAATTCAAAAAGAGTCATGTACCA
>NC_041216.1:2689373-2738815 GCF_002837175.3 Physeter macrocephalus
GGAGGGAGACGCAAGAGGGAGGAGATATGGGGATATATATATATATACATATTGCTGATTCACTTTTATAAAGCAGAAATTAACACACCATTGTAAAACAATTGTACTCCAATAAAGATGTTAAAAATAACAACAACAACAACAAAATAACATATATTGAGCGAAGAAGAATGAAGTAATAATGAATCCTGAGCAAACTCAGCCTGAAGATTCCTGTTCATCACCTGACAAACATAAATTAGTGGAAAGAGACTTCACTAAGCATGGAAAAGTTGGGGCCGGATGAACAAAAGTCCTGCCAGCCCAGAGAATCCATGATCCTGGCTGTCCTTGGGTTCCTGACACACACCAGGCACTCAATGAAGATATGTCAGCTGAATGAAGGAAGTGAGTTGGGAGCCAGTCACGCAGTGTGTTTGGTCCGGGTGTCTGAAAGGGAGATTCCTTCAGCTCTGGGAAAGTCAGCAGAAATGTAGGCTGAGATGCCACAGGTCCTGAGGCAGAGTCTGGGAACAGCCAGGCCCACTGGACAAAAGGCAGGGAGACAAAGAACCATTCCATGGAATTCTGGAATATCAGAGCTGGTAGGGTCCACCCCGCAATCTTCACAGGTTGGGGGACAAATGTAAAGTGTCCCCTCCTCTGGGAAGCCTGTCCTCTGCACAAACCCACCCACATCTCGCTGCTCTCTGTGCCCATCCCTCAAGGAGGAAAGGGAAGGACTCACTGTACTCTAGCCCCTTTGTTGCAAATTCACTCCCCCCATGAGATTGGAGCTTCTTATGTGTGTGCATGGGGTGAGGGTGGGGGGTGTGTGTCTGTTTTGTTTCTCTGTCCTCTGTGAGGCAGAGGTGCAGTAGTGGCCAAGCTAGGAGCAAACTCTCACCAGCCGGGAGGTATATCTCAGCCACCATGGGTCAGTGCAGACTCAGAGGGACACTTGGGAAGAAAGAAGGATCAGGCACTGCCCAGGTAAGGGCATCCTCCCAAAAGAAGATGCTATAACATGAGTCCTCACTGGCAAACAGGTGGGGAAAGGCAAAGGCGTGGGGGGAGTTGTCTTTATTGAGCACCCACTGTATGCCAAGCATTGTAACAGGCGCTCTACAAGCATTATCTCACTGACTTTTCAGACAGCCCCATTCATTTCTTCAGTCACCAATAAATGTTTACTGATTGTCTATGACACATGGGGGAACTGTCCAAGGTGCTGAGGATACAAAAGGAAACAAAACAGACAAACTCCCTGTCCTCACGCAGCTTACATTCTAGGGGGAGAGATTGACAACACTAGGAAGAAAATGAGTCTGATGTAAAGCCTGTCATATGCGGTAACCACCATAGGGAAGGCGGGAAAGGGAACTGGGAAGGTGTGGGGTTGTGATTGTATATAGCCTTGCTGAGGTCTAGAGCTAAAAGTCCAATTTCAGTTTGCTCTTCGCCTAAAATTTACCAGCATAGCATTTGAGACTCAGTCACAAAATGGATCAACACTAAATGTTAACTTCCCAACAAAGAATATGGTGGGGAACCATATTGTTCTTAAGGGTACTGAGGCTCAGTGACCCGCCCAAAGATACTCAGCTACCAGCTGGAGAAGCCAGGTGTTGACCGATCTCCAACTGACTCAAAAGCTTATGGTGTTTCCGCTGGGCTAAGTTTCAGGACTTGTTGAGGCCTAGAGACATGAGATGGTCCTGGGGTTGGATGATGGGAACCTCCCTCTCTGGGGAGACCTTACAGCAGGAGAACTCAAGAGTGAGAAAGGAACCAAGATGTAGACTGAGGGAAGAAGCGTTTATAAATAGCTAGGAGGAAGAGGAAGCCTGAAAATAAAGGCTGGTGGGGCCAGGGAGGGAAAAAATCAATTAATTAAACCAAGCCAAACTTCTCAGGCATACTTTTTCAGCACTCAGAGGCCTGGAATCCTCCTGCCCTGAAATTTCCAGGAGCTCCCTAAATCCAGAAACAAACAAAGGGATGTCCAAGAAGCCTGAGAGGCAAGAGTGGAGGGGGATTGCAAAATCCAAAAGCCATGGCACTGCACACTCTGAGGCTGGCTTACTTGGCAGAGGGTGACACCATTGACATCATGGTTCCTCTGAAAATGCAAGGTCACGGGCACCCGGCAACCATGCCAATTCAGTCACTATCCCCTGCCACCCACGCCTGTGATGATGGTCTTAAAAACTGATTATGATGATGACCTTGAGTCATGAAGAAAGGCTGGGGTTGCTCTCAGGACATGGCTCTGTCTACTGAGCCAGGCACAAGTGTAAAATGCTCCCTCTGTGCAACCTCTTCTGGCCTCCTGTTAGAGCCCTCAGCTGACAGCTTGCCAAAGACTTCTTCATGTGGTTGTCTCCCCACGGAACTGGGGATCTTTGAGGACAGGGACAGAACTTCTGCTTTGTCTCTCTGTCTTCTGTGCCCAGCAGGATGTCTTTCCCATAGGAGGGATGCAGAAGTATTTGTAGAATGAAAATGGAGACCTATTCCCAACAAAAAAGTTCAGACTAAAAGCTTTAGCCCTTTGAGAATTCACCTTCTGTATACAAACTACCAACTCAGACCCTCTAACCCGAGAATCGTCATTCTAGATAGTGGAGGCAACACTTCACCTGACTTTTCTCTCAAGGGCACCTCTGCTGCCATCCCTCTGGTTTACTCGGCACTGAAGGTTGAGTCCTCTCTTGCCCCTCCTGTCCTCACTTCACCCCCACCTTGTCCCATCAGTTATGTGTTCAGTTGAATTGGCTTCTCTGGTATCTCCAACACCTGCCTCCTTCTTTCCTTTCTCCATTCTTCCAATTTAGTTCAGGCCCACTGGGCTGGGTGTGATGCTCACCTTCCATCTTCCAACTGGTTATCTCATCTCCCCAAGCAATCTTACACTTCCCTTCCATTCAAATTCCAAAGCCCAGTAGGGTCACGTCTCTTCCCTCCTTGGAGCCTCCATTGGTTCCCCCTTGTTTTCCCCATTTCAGTATATTCCTGGCACATCCCTCATATTCAGAGCTCCTCCTCTATCATCTATCCCCAGCCCACCCTCTCCATCTCATCTCCTACTGCTTTTCCTGTATGTTCCTTGGACACTGAGGCCCTGGGCCCAGCACCCGCTCTGTGCTTTCCAGCCCCTGTGCCTTTGCTCCTGCAGTGTCATCCACTGGGTGAACCCCTCCATCCCATGGCCACAGGTCTCATCCTGTCCTTCAACACTCAGCCACAAAACCACCCCTCCTAGGAAGGCTTCCTGGATTCTCCTCCTGCCTTCTGTTGATAGCGATCACATCCATCCTGAATGTCCACAGCATCTAACTTTCACCCCTATTGTGACATTTGTCACCAAACACCAAATTATAGTTTTCATTGTATGCATCTTACCTCCCTTAAAGTGGTCTCCAAACTTTATTGATTTGTTTACTCCTTTACTAAAAGTTTGAGAATGCACACCAACATGTACATTCTTTATTTGCTTATAAATTAGACCACTGTACTAATATATTTTGTACATCCTGAAACACACAAAGAATAGGAATTTACGAAAGGGTGTGATAAAAATAGTAGATATAGAAGCCTGGTGTCTTCTTCCTTTGCCCAGAGAACTTTCATGTGTGTTGCATTTTGGAGACCACTGGTCTAGTAAGGGAAGGACTCAGGCTGCAGGGCGTGAACTCAGGGCTGTTCATGGGGTGAAGCATCCAGGGAGGAGGGGAAACAGGCAGGAGAGCCCAGCAGTTCTGGGAGGGGAGGGCTGCTCCCTGGATGGCTGCTCCTGCCCACTGGCTCCAGGAAAAGGCTCGGCAAACCCGACCAAGCGTGGCAGTTAGAAGAAGATTAAGAGGACCCCCAGGCAAGAGGGGAACAGCAGCTGGGCAGAGTGGCTGCCTCGGGATTCCACGCTCTCTTCAGATTCCAGGCCATGTCCTTGGGGAATAGAGGCCTCAGGGGAATGGGGTGGGCTGTGTCCCCCTTAAGCACTGTGTCCCCTTAAGCATGCATCTCAACCCACAGTGGCAGCTCCTAGCAGAGATGCTAATGCAATGTGACTCCCATGGTATTTGATGGATAGGAAACTAAAGCCTGAAGGAAGGTGCCCAAGGTGACCCTGGCGCCGATGATGCGTGAACTCTCTTCGCACTTGGCCTCTAGTTTGTGTGTTAGTGTTCACACTCTCAAGGAGGCACCCCTGTCGCCATCGACAGGCCTGCAGCCCCACTGGCTCAGACCAAGCTGCTTCTGCAAAACTGAGCTGGTTGGGCTCCAAGAACAAGAGGCAGCTTCTGCTAATGCCCAGGCCCCAAACACAAGTATGCGCGCGCGTGTACACACACACGCGCGCGCACACACACACCAGATGGGGTCTCTCTCTGTTAGGACACCTTCAGCAGTTTTTTTTTCCAAGGATCTCCCTGTTACCTCCCTGCCCTGTCACTTCCCTGATCAGAGTGGCTTCAGTGCCTCTGTGTCTGGCATGTACACTGCCTCTCAGAGCATCCTTTACTTTCTACAAAGAGCATGGCCTACCCTTGAGAGGGGAGGTAACTTGGGGAAACAGATGGGGCAGGGTTGAGGGTGGGGAAGGAGGGCCCCTGCCTGCCCCTCACCACCTTCTGTGCCACAAGAGAGCTGATGAAGGTTGGGGGGACACTTGGTTGGGCCTTGTCACTACTTTGCTCTGCATGTCATCCTGCCCTGACTATGCTGTTTGCCAGATTGCAGGACTGGGGAAAGGCATTGTGGGAGGATTACGGCATGTTCCTGGTCCAGCTGTGGGAGAGGACTCCCAAGCTCCAGGTCCCCATGCCATAATCAGCCCCCGGGGCCAATGCCTCAATGGAAAGGAAACTCATTCTTTCATTTATTCAGCCAACAAGTGTGTGATGCATACCTACTGTATGATAAGCCCTAGAGAAGATGCACAAAAAGAATAAGCTAGAGTCCACCCTCATGTTGAATGTAGCAAAGTTTGCACAAAAGGGCATGGGGCACGGGGGGGAAGATTAATCTATGGGTCATTTGTGCACCCACCTGTCCTTTGGGAGAGAAGGGTCCCAGCAGAGAAGCCTAGAGAGAGAAGAAAAGATGGGGAGGAGGGGAGAGCATGAACGGGGCTCAGGCTGAGAAAGTGAGCACATGCCCCGCCCCACTATTACTGCTAAGCAGTGGCAGCATTTTATCACAGCAGCTAAATTGGTATGGTTTTCCAGTTAATGCTTTACATGAATTGACTGATTTAATACAACAGTCCTGTGAGGCAAGTACTCTTATTCATCCCATTTTATGGATGGTGAGGCTGAGGCTCAGATGGGCTCAGTAATGGTCCAGGGATCTACAATCACTAAGTGACAGGGCCAGGTAGAGCCCTCACCTCCACTGCTCTAATATGGCGCCTCTCCTCTCATTCGTAATCTCAGTTAATGTCTGATTCCTTATTCAGAACACCCTGTGAGATCTTACAGAGCAACCAAGGTACAAAGAAGTGAATGACCAGCGCAGGGTCTCACAGCTCTTAGGGGTCACAGTCTGACCTACCTCCAGGTCTCTTAACACCCCAGATTTTTAAATTCTGGTGCAGTCGCAAGATGCCAGGGCACAGGCTAGAATCCAGAATGCCGGGTGCCTTGTAAGACTGAGTAAGGGTGGAAAACAGTTTGGAGGTTCCTGAATTCATTAAACATAGAGTTACCATGTGACCTAGCAACTCCTCTCCTAGGTCTAGACCCCAAAGATTAGAAAACAGGTGTTCAAACAAAAACTTGTACATCAGTGTTCATAGCAGCACTGTTCACAATAGTCAAAAGGTGGAAACCGCCCAAATAGCTGTCAACAGATGAGCAGATAAACAAAATGCAGTATATTCATACAATGGAATATTATTCAGCCATAAAAAGGGATGGAATTCTGACACATGCTATAACATGCTTGAACACATTATACTCAGTGAAAGAAGCCAGACACCAAAAGCTCACATATTGTATGATTCCATTTATATGAAATGTCCAGAATAGGTAAATCCATAGAGATAGAAAGTAGACTGGTGGTTGCCAGAGGCTGGGGGAAGGGGAAAATAGGGAGTGACTGCTAATGATTACAGGGTTTCCATTTGGGGTGATGAAAAATTTCGGGAACTAGATCGTGGTGATGGCTGCTCAACACTGTGAATGCACTTAATGCCACTGAATTGAACACTTTAAAATGGTTAAAACTTGTACATTGTGTGTATTTTACCACAATAAATAAAGAGGGAGTCCTTGGATTCACCAGGGACTTCTTTCTGAGAAAGCAGAGGGTCACAGTACAGCAAAGGGGAGCAATGGAGACAGTATCCCTGGTTCTCTTAAAGGGGAGGTGTCTATGATTCTGAGAATGTCCTTAAAATTCCCTGAACTCTTTAGAGAAAAGGCTTCTTACAAATCAGTAATCATTAGGCCCCAGGTCACTTCATCACAAATGGCATAACAACCACCCATTTGTCTGTCCAATGTGATTCTGTTTTGGATTTCTGCCCCCGGCCTGGAGTTTCCCAGACTCCCCTGTGCGTCACAACCACTCAGGAGGTTTTGTAAAATGACAGATTCCTAGGCCTCATCCCCAGAGACTCGGGTTCAGCGGGCCGAGGTCAGGAACCTATATTTTATGAAACTTCCTGGGAATTGTGATGCAGCCTGTCTTCAGCGGGTCTTTGGGAACCACTGACCTGGCCCACTGAAGTGCAGAAAGCCATGCGTGAGAATGACCCTGGTGGAGAGATGTGTTTGCAGGTTGCCATCCTGTGTTCACTCTCAGCCTGTCTCGAGAGCAGATTTGCTTTCCTACCCATTCCCCGTGGCTCCCATATCCAGCACTGCTCCTGCTCTGAATGTCATCCCATCAACCCTCTGGCTCCTAGGGGTCCTCCCTGTTGTCCAAACATCTTATGAAGGTCCTCATTTTAAACATAGTATCCCTCAGTCCTTGGGAATTGTTCTGGGGGCCTCATAAAACCTGTGCATTCTGGGGCAGGCAGACATGGCTGGATGTGGCCCAGTTGTACTAACCCCAGATTTGTCCAGTTTGGACTGGAGGGTTCCACAGAACATTCTACACTTTGTTCGTGATTGTTTACTTTTAAAAAATGTGTTTCTTGAACAATACATAATTTTTATTAAAGAGCAGAAAATACAAATTAGCAAAAAGGGATGTAATTAATTATTCCAAATCCCTCTACTCTTAGATAACCATTATTAATATTTTGTTGATAACTTTCTAGACTTTTCCTATGCAAATGTGTGTGTGTGTGTGTGTGTTTTATGTGTTTATTCAACAAATATTTATGGAGTGCCTACTCAATGTCAGGCACTGTACTGGGAGCTAAGAATACTGGTATAAATGATACAGACAAAAATCCCTGCCCTTAAGGAGCTTGCAGTATATACATTTGTTTAAACTTAAAAAAAAAAAAAAAAAAAAAGAACTGTAGGCAGCTTTTAAGCAATCTTTTTCCCTTAATAGTATGTTGCGAATGTCTTTCCATATCTATCAATGAATATAGATCTATATCATCATTGTAATGATCTTACACTATTCCATTGGCTGTATTTATAATCTATTTAACCAATTATGCATAAAGTGGTTTGGTCTAGTTTTTCACTGTTATAAACAACTTTGAGATGATCGTGTTTATCTAGTGATCTTTGATGCCTTTAGACATTACTAATGTAGATACTACTATTTACTTAGGATAAATTCATAAAAGTGGAATTTTGAGGTCAAGGGGCATGTACTTCTTTTTCTGTTTTCAGGATAGCTCTTTTTTTTAAAGACTTTTTATTTTGAAATAAAAATACAGATTCACAGGAAGTTGCAAAGATAGTACAGAGAGGTCCCATGTACCGTTCACCCAGTTTTCAACCCTATGTTTGCATCTTACATAACTAGAATACAATATCAAAACCAGAAATTTACATTGTGACAATGTGTGCGTATAGTTCTATATGATTTTATCACATGTAGATTCATGTAACCGTCACCAAATCAAGATACAGAACTATTCCATCACCCAAAAGATCTCCCTCATGCTAACCCTTTATAGTCATTCTCACCCCTCTCCCTCCAACCTTCCCAAATGCTGGCAACCACTAATTCGTTCTCCATCTCTGTAATTCAGCCATTCTGAGAATGGTACGTAAATTGAACCATATATTATATGAGCTTTTGAGAATTTTTTTACTCAGCATAGTGCCCTTGAGAGCCATACAAGTTGTTATGTGTATCAATAGTCTCTTCCTTTTTACTGCTGAGTAGTATTCCATGGTATGGGTGTACCACTATTTAACTCCTCACCTATTGAAAGGCAGTTGTTGGCTTTTTAAAAATTAGGCTGCTATGACTATTTGTGTACAGGTTATGTGGGCAAAAGTTTGCATTTCTCTGAGATAAATGCCCAGGGATACTACTGTTGGAGCCTATGCTAAGTATGTTTGGTTTTTAGAAACTTCCAAACTTTTTCAGAGTCGGTCTACCATTTTACATTCCTACCAGCAATGTACGAAAGACCAGTTTCTCCACGTCCTTGCCAGCATTTGGTATTATCACTATTTTTTTAAATTTTAGCTGTTTCATTAGTTGTGTAGGGATATTTCACTGAGGTTTTAGTTTGTTACTGGCTAATGGCTAATGATATTGAGTATCTTTTCATGTGCTTATTTACCTTCTGTATATCCTCTTTGGTGAAATGTTTGTTCATATATTTTGCCCATTTTCTAATTGGATGTTTATTTATTTTCACTGTTGGGTTTTGAGAGTTTTTTTTTTTATATGTTCTAGATACTAGTCCTTTGTCAAATATGTGGCTTGCAAATATTTTCTTCCAGTCTGTAGCTTGTCTTTTCATCTTCCTAATGGAGTCTCTTGCAGTGGAAAAGTTTTTCATTTTGATGAGGTCCAATGTATTGATTTATTTTTTCTTTTATGGATCATGCTTTTGATGTTATGTCTAAGAACTCTTCACTGAGCTCTAGGTTTTGAAGATTTTTCTCCTATGTTATCTCTAAAACTTTTATAGTTTTACATCTTATTTTTAAATCTGTGACCCATTTTGGGTTAAATTTTGTATAAAATGTAAGGTTTGTGTTGAGTTCCACTGTTTTTGCCTATGGCTAGCCAATTGTTCCAGCATCACTTGTTGAAAAGACTCCTTTCTTCACTGAATTGCATTTGCTCCTTCGTCAAAGATCTGTTCTCTTGGGACTTCCCTGGTGGTCCAGTGGTTAAGAGTCTGCCTTCCAATGCAGGGGACGCGGGTTCAATCCCTGGTTGGGGAGCTAAGATCCCACATGCCACAGGGCAACTAAAGCCTGCACGCTCTAGAGCCCGTGCACCACAACTAGAGAGCCTGCGTGCCGCAACTACTGAGCTCATGCGCTCTGGAGCCCTCACTCCACAAACTACGGAGAAGCCCACACGCCATAACTAGAGAGAGGCCCGCCCATGCACCGCAACTAGAGAGCCTGCGCGCTCTGGAGACTGTGTGCCACAACTAGAGAGAAGCCTGCGCGCCGCAACCAGAGAAGCCCGAGAGCCAGAATGAAGTATCCCGCGTGCTGCAGCTAAGACCCGACACAGCCAAATAATAATAAAATGAGATTTGAAAAAGAAAAAAAAAAAAGATCTGTTCTCTTGTGGAACTATTTCTGGGTTTGCTACTCTGTTCCAGTGATGTGTATATCTATCCTTCTGCCAATACCACAGTCTTAATTACTGTAATTATATAATAAGCCTTAAAATCAGGTAGAGAGATTTCTCGCACTTTAATTTTTCTTTTTCAAAATTGTTTTAGCTGTTCTAGTTCCTTTGGCGTGTACCTGCGAAAGGCGTTTGGTAACATATTGCCCAAGTGCCCCCAAAAGGTGGTACTAATTTAAACTTCCGCTAGTGGTGTGGGGGAGTGCTGTTTCCATACACCCACACCAGCCCTGGCTCTTATCGTTCTTTTTAAATCTTGGCCTATCTGATAACTGAAAAATTATATCACATCCTTATTTTCAATTGTATTTCTTTGGTTACCTTTGAATCTAGGAAGGCAGCCAGTGCCCCCAGATCTTAGGGTAAAAAAGTTTGGTATCCTTGTGACAGGAAGCTTCACACTGAAGATTTCAGAAATGTCCAACAGAGAAAGCAAACAGGTTTGTGTGGCATCCATTGGTGACTCCTTTTCCTCTGATGAAGGCATTTCATACCCTCTTCCTAATGTGTTCTTCTCAGCTTCTAGAGGTGAAATCATCTGTTCAGGCAACCGCACATGCCCATCTCCAGGTAGGCATCCCTCCACTGAAAAGCCCAAATGTACCTTCAAACCACATTCAAAAGTTGACCACGTCTCACCTCCATTGTCACTACCCTGGTTTGCATGCTGCCGTCTCTAGCTTGGATGATTGCCAGTGGCCTCCTAACTGTGTCCCGACTTCTACACTTGTCCCCTAGCAACTGTTCTCAATACAGAACCAGAGGGTTGTCTAAACACAAGTCACAGTCTCTCCTATGCTCAACCCTCCCTTCTCCCTGGGAGTAAAAGCCAAAGTTCCTGGATGGCCTGCCCACTCATCGTGCCCATGTCCTCACAGCCCCCGGTCAGTCACTCTGCTTTAACCACCACGGTGTCCCTGCTCTTCCTGAAACAGCCAAAAATGCTCATATACATTCTTGATTATTTCCTTAGGATTAATTTCTAAAATCCAGTTGCTGGGTCGAAGGATGTACATTTTTAAAAGCTCTTGGCAGTTATTTCTGCAGGAAGGCAGTATCAATTTCCATGCTTACCAGAAATGTGTGAGTGTGCCTTTTCCCCTACACACTCACCAACTCAGGGTGTTGTCATTTTTAGAAAGCCTTTGCCAAGTTGTTCCTTTGCCACTGTAATCTCCATGTGAGTTTTATAGAAAGAGCTTTGTATAGCTGGATCAAAAACAACCATTTTACAGCAACTGAGAGATGGTCTTCCTGTGGATGTTTCTTGTAACCATCCTTGATATCAGCCAAGGGCAAGAGCCCAGAGATGTAACCAGTGGAGAAGTGACAAGCTGTCCAGACACAGAGCTTTCCAGGAGTCTGATACATTGTAAAGGGGGCACTTAGGGGTCTAGGGGAGAGACTGGAGGGCATATATTTTATATGCCACTTCTCTGAATTGTGGCTTTTCCCAACCAGGCTCTGGAGAGGACCTAGAGAGCCAATGATTCAAGGTTTTGCTGTCTTCCAAAGGCCTGCCCTAGACCAGTGGTTCTCAAACTGAGACAGCCTCAGAATCACCTGTAGGGTTCATTAAAACGGACTGCCGAGTCAGTCGGTCTGGGATGGGGCCCAAGAATTCGCATTTTTAACAAGTTCCCAGATGATGCTGATGCTGAAAGTCCAGGAACCATACTTTGAGAATTGCTAGCCTAGAGTACTGATGTTTGTTTTGTCTTTTTCCCGCTGGTTCTTTTCCCTTCAGGCAAGAGATTAGGCAGCAGCCTCTGTGCCCCGTGGAACCTCCATTAGGCATGGACCACACTGTAAGGCTGTGCAGTCTTTCCTGGGTCTTTCTCCCCTATTTGGAGGTGGACCCGAGAATGGGGACCACATTTTAGTTCAGTCCTTCCAGTGCCTGTTGAACTTCTCAGCACACAGGACTTCATTGAAAATTCCCCACAAGAATGAGGAGGGATGGAGTGATGTCCCCTGGTGACTGCGTAAGAATCGTGTGTGCTGGCCAGCAGATAGGCAAAGGGTGGAGGTCACCCTGTGGTTTGAAAGTTGGAGAATTATCCCAGGATTCAGTCTCACTTCCTCTGACCATCAGATTCTGATGTCATCAAGAAGACACTCAGAAATGAAACAGAAAACTCAGACAGTGGGCTTGTTTTACAGGTGAGGCAATTAAGACCCCTAGAGGGGAGTGCCTAACTCAAGGTCACAACCCTGAGTGATGACACAGGTGAGACTTGAGCCCCTGGCTTCCTTGACAGCCCCCTGTAGAGGAAGGAGGTGGGGTGAGAAGGGGAGTGTGGTCTGGACACGGAGCATGAACATGGAAACCGGCCTCGGCTCTTCACCCATCCCAGGCTTTGGACACCTCCCTTCATCCCTTTGGGCCTCTACTAGGTCACCTGTATCCTGAGTATGATACCAACCCAGTGATGCTTTTGTGTGAATTGAACTTGGCCAACTGTTGTGTATGGGCCTAGCATCGTGCCTGGTACCCGGAGGGTGTTTGAGACGTTCCTGGCTCAGGTGACTTCTGCTGGGCTTTCCAGCAGCCCCCTCACCCCCTACTCAGTGCCATTGTTCTAAAGGGCACTGTGGTCTCTGGCTGCACTTTGTGAGTCTTCCTCTCCAAGAAGGGGACAGGGGAGAAGTTGAAGAACCTTTCCAGTTTCTTCCAGGAAGAACACACACCTGAAGGTACAGATGGGACCTCATGTGATGTCAGCCCCCGATCACACTTTGTCAACTTCCCTTCCCTCCTCACCACATCCTCCTGGGGTTTTCAGTGTCAGAGCTCAAGTGGAAGGTGCAGGCAGAAGTTAAATATAGAAAGGCACCTACTCATGGTGAAATGCGTGGGCTGAGCCTCAGGTGAGGGGGCGTAAGCACATGCTAAATTTAGCTGCCCGATTTCCTCTCCTGGCCCCTTACAAGCCATTATGCAAACACGGAAGCTTGTCAGTTTCCCGCCGAGGAGGACTTCAAGGGCTGAAGATGAGAACTTGGAAATGAAGCCTGCGGGTTAATCATGGCCCTCCACCCCTCCACGGCCCCATCTGTTATCCCTTTTCACCCTCCCAGCAGTTCTGAGACCTGGGCATGGAGGGTGTTACTGATCTCACTTCACAAATGAAGAGGCCGGGGGACTTGCCCAGCATCCTTGTGGGGTAGAGCCCAGGTGTAAGCTCAGGGTTTCACCCTGACTCCCCTCTCAGTTCCTAAGAACCCAGCACAAGAGTGCTCTGGGCTTGGTCGTCCAGCGGCCGGTAAATAACACCCAGTCTGCAGATGTTCCCCAGGGTCCTGAGCGGTTTGCTAACTGCAGGTGGAAAGGCTGCACACTAAAGAGTATGACTAGGCATGGACCGAAGCCTTGCTACTCAAAGTGTGGTCCGTGGCCCAGAGGCATTGGCCTCACCTAGGAACTCAGAAGTGCCGAGGCCCAGCCCGACTCCAGACCTGCCTAACCAGAGTATGTATTTTAATAAGGTTCCCGTGTGACTCATGTACATATTTAAGCTTAGGAAGCTCTGGCCTAGTACTTTGAGTGGTGCCCACTTAGAGAATCAATTCGTGAGATTTTTAGACTCTGGAAATGTGTTCTTTCACTCACTCGCTCATTTATTCAGCTGCCATTTATTGATTAACTTCCACATTTGAGGGCTTGTGCTAGAATCTGAGACAGAAAATAGCTAACACTTATAATTATTTGCCGTGTGTTTAGAGAGCTGTTTTAGATTTATGTGTTTGTTTTTAAATGAGGTATAATTGACATATAACATTGTATTAGTTTCAGATGTAGGACATGATTCAATATTTGTATACGTTGCAAAATGATCACCACAGTAAGTCCAGTTAATGTCCATCATCACACACGGTTACACATTTTTTTCTTGTGATGAGAACTTTTAAGATCTACTCTCTTCGCAACTTTCAAATATACAGTATAGTATTATTAACGGCAGTCGTCATGCTGTATATTACACCCCCAGGACTTATTTATTTTGTAACTGGGAGTTTGTACCTTTTGACCACCTTCACCTGTTTTGCCTGTCCACCTATCCCTTGCCTCTGATAACCACCAATCTTTTCTCTGTATCTATAAGGTCCATTTTGGGTTGCTTTCCAGTTTTTGTCTTTCTGATTCCACATATAAGTAAGATCATATGGTATTTGTCTGACTTATTTCACTTTGCATAATGCTCTCAAGGTCCATTCGTGTTGTCAGAAATGGCAAATTTTCCTTCTTTTTTATGACTGAATCATATTCTTTTGTGTATAAATACCACATTTTCTTTATCTGTTGACTCATTGATGTACACTTAGGCTGCTTCTCTGTCTTGGCTATTTTGAATAATGCTGCAATGATCATGGGGGTGCATACATCTTTTTGAGTTAGTGTTTTTGTTTCCTTTGGATAAATACTCAGAAGTGGGATTACTGGATCACACGGCAGTTCTATTTTTAATTTTTTGAGGAACCTCCATACTGTTCTCCACAGTGGCTGCACCAATTTACATTCCCACCAACAGTGCACGAGGGTTCCCTTTTCTCCACATCCTCACCAACACTTATTATCTCTTGTATCAGTTTATTTAATCATCACAGTGGCCTATGAGGTAGGTATGTGCAGTTCATAGATGGGAAGCAGGAGACTTCAGGCAACATGCTTGAGGTCATGGTGCTTAGCAAGTGGCAGAGCCAGTATTCGCTCGCTCGAGCATCTGGCTCCTAACCAGGAGGCTTGACCTCCTCTAAGGATCAAAGAAGAACCAGAGCAGAAGGCCCTGAGCAATCAGCTGTGCGGGGGCTTTGTTTTAATTGTGGCTTTAAGCTACAGGGCCATTTATTCAAGTAGCATCTTATGCGGGTTCTGTGCCCTCTGGAGCTCCCTAGAGCACAGGCTGAAAGCTGCTCACAAGACCAACTTCTTCATTTTGTAGATGCTGGAACAGGGGCCAGAGAGACGAGATGCCTTGTCCAAGATCACATAGCCAATGAAGACAAAGCGAGTCAGGGCTGTGTGGGGCAAAGGTGAGCTCTGTTCCACACAGAGGCCATTCCATTCCAGAGAGCACGTTTCTGACTTCTGTTGTAGCATTTCTAAATTGCCTTAGAAATTAAGGAACCCTGATGAGATCATGTTGACTGTTACAGGCCCTCCCCCCAGAATTATTCTCATTCATCTGTCTGTCTGTCTCACACACACACACGTTATGTCATAAGGTCAGAGAGCCCCTGAAGCCCAGAAGGAACCCGGAACCCTGGGGTCAGGAATCCTTGTCTGGGTTTCCTGTCCTTGCTGAAACCTGTGCAGGGGGAGGTGAGAGGAGCTCAGATAGGTGCTGGGTGAAGGGCCAGCCATGGGTGCCAGAGGGTGACCCACCGGGACCAGCAGTGCCGAGTGGGAAGTCACACATTTCAAACAAACCTCTTTTTACACCCACACCTCCCAGATGGTGACATTCACTACTTAGAACTTGCTGGAAGTTTGGAAGGAGCCCCTTCTGGGACTGAAAATAGACCCCTCATTCAGTCTCTGGCCTGAGTGGAGGAGAGAAGGGTGGTGTGTGTTGACTGGAGCCTATCACCTTTGCGCCAATATCAGGTTTTGCTAAAAGCAGGCAGCCCTCTCTATTGCTCCTGTCTGAGGTTCTCTGCCAGGAGAAGAACCACCCGCTCTGCATGGGTTAAGGGCTGAGCAGTACCCCCCCACCCCATGCTCCTGTGCGCATCAGTCCACAGAGAGTCCTCACCAATCAGTGTCCCCAAGTTACAGGTAAGGAAGCTCAAGTTTCAAAGAGGCTGAGTCGGCGACCCAGAGGACCCCACTGGTAGGTGGCAGAGGGCGTTTTGCATTTGGATTAGTGGCCCTGGCTCAGAATGCAGATACTGGGTTTAGACCCCAGCAATGTAGCAGGCCAGCTGGCGGGCCAGCTGAGTGACCTCTCGCTTCACATCTCCAGCATCCACGCCACATAATAGCGTCAATGCCAGAGAGCTAGTATGAAGATTAACGTGACCAAAACACTTAGAACAGTACCTGGTGGATAAAAAATACTCAACAAATGTTAACTGCCTTTATTATGGCTGCTGTGATGATGATGATGATGATTGTGTTACTTTAGAGTCTAGATAGACGATCCCCGACTTAACGATGGTTCAACTTATGATTTTACAATGGTGCAAAAGCAATATTCAGTAGAAACTGTTTTTCTTATTTTGAATTTCGATCTTTTCCCGGGCTAGTGACATGCAGTACGTGATCTCTCCTGATGCCGGGCAGTGGAAGCTGCAGCTTCCAGTTAGCCATGCGATCAGCAGGATAAACAACTAATACGTTTACAGAAAGTGTTGTTCACTTTCAATACAGCATTCAGTAAATTACATGAGATATTCAACATTTTATAATAATGGGCTTTGTGTTAGGTGATTTTGTTCAACTGTAGGCGCATGTAAGTGTTCTGAGCACATTTAATGTAGGCTAGGCTAAGGGGTGATGTACAGTAGAATAGGCTTATTAAATGCATTTTCAATTTATGGCATTTTCAATTTATGATGGATTTTTCAGGACATAACCCCATCATAAGTTGAGGAAGATCTGTATTCAAATGTTACCACCCTGATTGCTTTTTGTAGGTGGGTGGACCACAGTTTCCCATCCAACAGTTGAAGGAAGTGGGGCAGGGAGAGAGGGGGAATGGGTTCTCTATGATCAGGGACAAAGCAAGGATACATCTGGTTTTGGTGTGTCATTTTTCCATAAAGCCAGGGCTTCTGGTCACCTACCTGGCCCTTGGCCTCTTCACTGCTCTCCCTGAGACTGAAGGCTCCTTGGAACCTGAGGCCAGTATGCCGGGGTCCTAGTGTCAAGCCAATCTTTGCAAAGACTCAGACTTTTAACTAGGTTCCCACTTTGCACTTGAGACCAATCTCACACTTCATTCCACATTTGTAAAGTGCCAACTCCATGCTAGGCACTCAGGACAAAATTACAAGTGATATTTACATAGAAGTCATGTTTCTATCCTGGCCCCAGCCTCAAGAATGATGTCCTTCCATTGCTGCCTTGGTCCCTGTGTTGATAACACACCTGCTTCTCCAGGCCCTCTGGGTTCTCCATGCCAGCCGCCTTCTCTCATCTGATTACTTTCTAAGGATGAGCAAACACTCCTGAGTGGAATCACTGGGTCAAAGGAAATGATATCTTTTTAAGACTTTTGATCCATGTTCTTAATTGGCCCCCAGAAAGACACCATCTTAAAGATGTTCAGGGACTTCCCTGATGGCGCAGTGGTTAAGAATCCACCTGCCAATGCAGGGGACACGGGTTCGAGCCCTGGTCCGGGAAGATCCCACATGCCGCGAAGCAACTAAGCCCGTGTGCTCTAGAGCCCTCGAGCCGCAACTACGGAAGCCCGTGCGCCTAGAGCCCGTGCTCTGCAACAAGAGAAGGCACCGCAATGAGAAGCCCGCGCACCGCAATGAAGAGTAGCCCCCGCTCGCCGCAACTAGAGAAAGCCCGCGCTCAGCAACGAAGACCCAATGCAGACAAAAAAAAAAAAAAGATGTTCATTCCAGCATTGGTTTTTCTTTGTTTTTTTTGTTTTTAATGCAACAAGAGAAGCCACCGCAATGCGAAGCCCGCGCACCGCAATGAAGAGTAGCCCCAGCTCACCGCAACTAGAGAAAGCCCGTGCTCAGCAACGAAGACCCAATGCAGACAAAAAAAAAAAAAAAAAAAAAAAAAGGATGTTCATTCCAGCATTGGTTTTTCTTTGTTTTTTTTGTTTTTAAATTATTTTATTTATTTATTTATTTTTGGCTCGCGGGCTCTGGAGCGCAGGCTCAGTAGTTGTGGTGCATGGGCTTAGTTGCTCTGTGGCATGTGGGATTTTCCCGGACCAGGGCTCGAACCCGTGTCCCCTGCATTGGCACGCGCATTCTTAACCACTGCGCCACCAGGGAAGCCCCCAGCATTGTTTACTGTACACCCAGCAATAGTCTATCAGTAAGGGATGATTTGCATGAAATGTGATCAATCTACACAGTACAATACCACACAGCTATTGAAGGGGGTGACATAGGTGGGCATTCAATGACTTGAAAAGGCACTGATATGGATAAATGAAAAACATGGTACATCTAATAGACATAAGAAATAAACCCAAACTGCATCGTGCATAGAAAAGGGTATATCAGGAAGGACACCAAGTGAGAACAGTGGTGATCTCTGGGGTGGGATTATAAGTCATTTTAATTTTCTTTTTGTGCTTTCTGAAATACTCACAATATGTGCTATTTTTATAATCAAGAAAAAAATTGATTCCTTCCCCTTTCCTCATCCCCCTGCCAGAAATGTGGGTGGGAGTTGCCAGCGGCCTTGGTGGTGGGCAGCTGCCAGATGAGGTCCTGGGTAACCGGCACCAACATGGGTGCATGGTGGAAGCTGATGGGATCAGGCCCGGGGGGTGGGGTGGGGGTATGCTGCACAGCACCCTCTGGGTCCCAACTGGCCCCGTGTGTCCTCAGGATCAAACATCTTGCTGGTCCAGGGTTCCCGCCCCATCTTTGGCCTTGGTTCTCATGAGCGGGGCTGAAGCTTCCTCCTCACTCCATCTTCTCCCCTGTCCCCTCCCCTCCCCTCTTCCTAACCCTGAGGTCTGCACATTACAGTTTACAGCTTATCTTACCCCCTTCCTTAACCTTCCCTTCCCTTCTCCTGTGGCAAGCATTTGACCTTTCAATCAGGCAGACCTGAGTTCACATCCTATTGCAGTCCTCAGTTTCCTCATCTGCAAAATGGGCGTCATAGTGTCCTCTTTGTAGGGTCAAGGGGTGATTAGTGCTGAGTGCGCTCCCTGGCCCACAGCTCCCCTGTCCTGCGGTTACGCCATTGCACCAGGTCACGTGCTGGCCCTGCCTGACTTTCTCGTTACCTAGTCTGAGTGTCTGAGAGGGAGCCAGGGTATTTGTACCATGCATCCATCAGCCAACAGTTAGGAGCTGGCCCCCAGGCGGGAGCACACTGACTCCCAGGCCCCTCCAGCCCTCTGCGCAGGCAGGAAGGTGAGTTCCAGTGGCTGAGCGCAATGCTGGCTGCAGAAGTCAGGCTGCTGTACAAGAAAATGACAAAGAGGCCAGGTGGCATGGGCAGAGCACTGACAGCATCTGCTCCAGACCTGGTTGGTTGGCTTAGCCCGTGCCATCACCCCCATGGGATGACCCCACACCAGACCACCTGTGGGTTACAGCAACCTAGGGAGAGGTGGGTGCCCCGAGTCAGGCGCCACCACAGCCCAACTGAGACCTGCCACCTTCATGTATAGCTTCCCTGGACAGAAACTGTTGTGCCCCATGTTCGGGGGCTTAAAGAATACTAAGTCCCTTAGACGATTCTTATCAGGAGGGGCATGACCAGGAGGTTGGAATGGGCAGGGGAGTCTGTCCCATTGCCCTTGCTTTGCACAGCCATGCAGAGGACAGACTGAGAGCCAGTCCCAGGCCCTGTTTCCTCAGCAAATATGCCACCTGGTGAAGTCCCAGGTCTCTAATCTGAAAATGGGGTTAATGACAAGTTGGTGTGAGAAGTAAATGGATAATGGATGTGAGGTGATTAGTAGAGGCCCAGGCATTTGGTACCCATTATTACTGTTGTCTTTATGGAAGATAATTTTTGTCTAAATATAATTAGTGGTTTATAATCTATGGCTCTTCTTACTGCATTAGCCACAGAGAGAAACCATGGGGCCAGCAGGCAGTACATCAAATTACCTATTTAGACTGGGGACAGGAGGGGTGGGGTAGCCACCTCAGATATTCTATTTAGGGCCAGAAAGGATTCGCCTCATCTAGGCTGAGGGGAGTCACTAGTTCTTTGTGACGCAGCCATTTATTCATTCATTCACCAGTCATTCATCTATCCATTCAATAAATGTTGATCGAGGATTATTATGTGCCAAGCACCATGCTAGGTACCAGATCTCCTAGAGGTTACTGGCAGTTGTTGATTCCCAGCTAGAAGGCCTGTGACCCAGGTGCCACATCCCCCTTCTTAGAGGGTTTGTTGTATTCCCTCCAGTGGAGAGGGGAGAGCCTCTGGCCAGAACATTCTTCCCATATCTCCACTCTGGCAACCCCAGTCTCATTCAGGCTTTTGGTCCTCCACGTCACGCTGCCCTCTACTGGGGTCCTCCAAGTCATGAGCTGCCTGGAGAGGTGGGACCAAGAGCCACAACAGCCCCTCCCTTTGTTCAAGGAAAGCCACAAGGTATGTCCATAGCAAGTTATGATTAGAACCCCAGGGTTCCTCTGCTTTGTACTTCTCAATGGTGGGTTCCCATGTCCCTGGGGTCCATGCAGGGTGCCAAAGTCCTAGGGAACCACATGTAAACTTGGCTGATCTTTCAGTTGAAGAATTAAATGCCTGAATATTTCATCACATGGAGAGATACATGCATAGATTGTGGAGCAGAATTGTATATGTGCATGGATTTTAGGGATAAAACAGGAGACTAAAGGCGTTTTGGCTTGTGGGGCCTGCTTTGGGTCATATCCCTGGAACCCCCACGGGGAAACATTCCGGTGTCCTCCCCCCTTAGGCTTGCTTTGGTGGAAAGATTTGAGAACTTCACCAGGGTGACATGCAGGTGACGGTGACCTGTGCTTCACCTCCTTGGTGGAGTGAGCATGGAGGGAGGGTGCCAGACTTGTGAGAGGAAGGAAGGGAATCACTGGCTAGGGGTCATTTGGGCTGAAAGTCCACAGAGAGGAGAAACTTAGGAAAAGAATCCATCTCCCTTCTTTGCTTGGTGCTGGAGCCCCCAGCTTTTGACCAGAGCCCAGCACCTTCCAGAACTAGAATTCATAAGACCCCGGATGATGTTGAAGCTCTTTTGAGATCTGTGCTGCTGGCTCTTTCGCTCCCTTCAGGCCCTGCTCCCATGGCGCCTGATCAGAGAGAGCCTCTCCAGACACCCTTCCCCCTTCACCTCGCCATCCACCCTGTTATCTTCAAAAAAAAGCTGGCCTGCTTCATGGCACTTGGCCGGTTAGATAGGTGTGCGTTGGGATGTAAGCTCTGCAAGGGCATGGACTGTCTTCTTGTGCACTCCTTGCATGAACACACCTTATAAAACCAGGCTTAGCCAGGATCTTACTGAGCAATACCATCTACTGAACAGAATCTGCAGAAAAACCAAAACCAGGACAAACAAGAAAATGCAGCTCAACACAAGAACATAAGCTCCTATTAAACGTTTAGCCCCTAAAACATAGCTT
The DNA here is from genome assembly GCF_002837175.3 of Physeter macrocephalus. Classification (NCBI taxonomy): domain Eukaryota; kingdom Metazoa; phylum Chordata; class Mammalia; order Artiodactyla; family Physeteridae; genus Physeter; species Physeter macrocephalus. The sequence goes on from NC_041216.1 coordinate 2,710,380, forward strand.
CCGAGGAGTGTCAGGAACTCAGCCCCCTTTGACATAATCTCCTAAAGCTTCTTCATCCTGCCCGTCTGGCCGGCACATTCAGATCATGGCTTTCCTTGGTGCTTGGCTCTCTCCCCAAAGACTGGGAACCTCCAGCATCAGGGAGCTGGTTTGATTCAGCTCTTTCCACTGCATCAATAGGCACTTAGCAAAGGTTCAGTGACATAAATTTCAAAAGGCTGTCTGCCCTCTGAGCTCCACATGATAGGGAAGGGCTCTATTTGTTACCAAGGAGGAGAGGAGACTAAGGATGGGAAAACATTTGATGAGAGTTTTCTGGTTAATCCATTTCTGCTCAGAATATCCAGAAGGTCCCTCCCCTCGCCCCTTCCCCTTCCGTTTCCCAAGGACTCTGCTTGATCAGGTGCGTTCACATTAATGTGATGGTGCCTGATTGCATCCATGCAGGGAAGGGGAGAAAAATGCAACCGCCCAGATATCTGCCAAGCCTTACTTAGGGTCAGGTCCCCTGTGCCCAGGAACAGAGAGGGAAGTGAGGAGGACCCTGCCCCCCATTCTGGTGGGGGAGAAGAGAGAAACCTTTATGAGCAGACAGTATTCACCAGTGAAAGACAACTACCGGCCCCCTGGGACCGTCTCCAGCAGGCTCAGGCCTTGAAAGAAGGGTGGGACTAGGCATGCAGGGAGGGGTAGCTGTTCCTCCACCATCTCCCCTTATCCTGTGGTTTGGCGTTGCTCCTCAAACACTAATTGTGATTGGAATTGACATGTTTCACCAAATGGCCACACACCGATTATTGATTGAACAGATACCATTCGTTTGTTTGTTCATCCAGTGCCTGCCATATGTTGGGCCCTGTCCTAAGTGCTGAAGATTTGGCAACACAGAACAAGACAGACAAGGTCCTTCCCTGCTCTTATGAAGCTTCCACAGCGGGGGACAGTAAACAAGTCACAGCTCACGTGGGGAAGATGTCTACCATGTCAAGGCATTTTTTGTACAGAGTTCCTCAGTGGGGTACAGCTGACACTTTTAGGGGCAGCTCTTTGTTGTGCAGGCTGGCTAGAATGTTGCAAGATTTAGTATCTCTAGTTCTGTGCTCTATTGTCAGTGACACTCTTCCCCATGACCCACTGCCGTCATTGGAACACCCAAGCACCCACCCACAGTTAAATACGCCTTATCGGGATATGGTCCTGCCCCCCAGTAGAAACACGACACGATCTCATTTCATCCCCACAACTACCTCATGAACCTGGTTCTGTTACCGATCCCCAGTTTTACAGATAGTGAAACCGAGGCACAGAGATGTTCAGCAACTCTTTCAAGGTCACGCAGTTGGAGTGATGGATTTGAACCCCAGGAGCTTGGCTTTGGGAACTGCACTCTTCACTGCTCTATCACATAGCCTCTCAAACAAGCACAGAAACGGGAGATTCTAGGCTGCGAGGGATACAATGCTAAAAATAAATGAAGGTGTTGTGATTATGAGATGAAGTGTTTCCTATGTGAAGCATTGTTTTAACCCACTGGGGAGAAAGGACAGAGTAATGAGAATCAGCCTCGGGCTCCTCACTATGCTTCGCACACAGGCATTCTGAACACACCACTAAAAGTGTGTGTGGGGGCGTGGTATGTGTGTTCACATAAGTGATCTGTACTTTAGTGAAACCCTCTCCCTTGTAGGGAATATCCTGCTCATTGAAGAATAATTATTCATGTGAAAGTCACTCACCAAGAGACTTACACGTGGAACAGAGAAAAGGCAAGGTTGAGCACGCCAGACTCTGGGAGGGGAGGCAGCCCTCTTTCTCTCTCCATATCCAATCAGTGGAAAAGTAATTATTAACTGCCTGTGGTGTGGGTCTGAGCCCTCAGTAGTGAGGGAAGCTTTGGAAGCTCATTTTTGTTTAGTGTCCCCACTGTGGCTGGCATATAGTAGGTATTCAAACGTTGGAAGGATGGATGGATGGATGTTTGGATGGTTGGACAAACAGATGGAAGAACAGAAGGATGGATAAATGATGGATGGAAGAGTGCCGGATGGATGGATGGATGGATGGATGAATGGGTAGGCGGATGGATGTGTGGGTGGGTAGATAGATTGATGGATAGTCAGAAGGACAGATGAAATTTGGTGCCAGTACCACACGAAACTTCTGGTTTCAGAGGCCAGATGTGTTCAGGGACCAATTCAAGATGGTATAGAATTAAGGGCTAAATTACAAATCAAGATCAATTCTAAAAAGCATTTGTTTATCTTTCCTCAAATCAAATCAAGAATAAGGAGAACACTTTCTACCACTTTTCTTGGCTGACCAATGTAAACGAACACCTGGGTCCTCAGTCCTCTTAGTACATCTTAGGCAGTTGAGGGGAACATCTAAGACTTGCTGAGGACCTACTTTGTGTCTGTCATTTAACAGACATCATGACTTTTAGTTTTCAAAGTAGCCCTGCATTTGACAAATCAGTAGGTTTCGGCTACTCAGATAACCCAAGCAATGGGCACATGGTCATATCATCAGTGGCTGAGCTGCAAATCAAACCAGGGTTGTCCGTTTCTACAGCCCCACCTCCTCCCCTGGCATGAACAGGAAAGCAGACAAATAGGGCAATGTTTCTTCAAGCAGCAGACCTGTGTGGTTGCAACCTCGTGTGACTCACCTGTATTGTGGGTTATCTCCCAGTGCAATGCAGCATCTTGCCAGAGACCCAAGGCCAAGGAATTGGGGGTGAGGATTAAAGAGGAAGGAGCTTGGGTTAATTTCCACTGTGGAGCCCAGAGAGGGCAGCTTCATCAGCTCCCGGCACTAGTTAGTCACTGAGGCGAGGGTGGATGAGAATGTGGGGATGGGTCAGCATTGTGAGAGTGAGCAAACTCCCAACACAGAAAGCCAGCTGGGGACCCAGACTCTGCTTGGAGAGCGCAGGGGGGCGGGTGGGAGAATAGGGGGTTCCCCTCTGGTTACTCCACTGCTGCTCCAGTTCTGTCTAACATGGTTTAGCTGTGGGGAGGGAAGAGGGGGAGGGCTGGGAGACAAGAAAGAAGGAAAGAGAAGAGGCGGCTTACCTTCTTTCTTTGAAGGCAAACAGATCTGTGTTCCTCTCCCTGCCCCAGCTGTGTGATCAGGGGCCAGTCACTTTCCCTCTCTGAGTCTCAGTTTGGGCCTCCCTGGGTTATCTTAGAAATTAGACAAGATGCCATACGGAAAATGCTTGGCCAGAAATTGGCTCCTCTTCCCCCCCCACCTTCCCTGGCGAGTCTGATGAAGAGAGAAAAGCACCAGCCTTTGGCTGGGCCCAGTGGGGACTGAGCACTCACTCCCTCCAGCTGAAGCTCAGGGCTGTGGGGCCCGGGAGCACAGGGGAGGGGGGTCACACTGTCACCAGGGCCCATGTCTTCATCCCACCTCCTGGCCAGCAGTACGGTTCGGTGGACAGAGTATGGGGGAACTGGACGATATAGGCTTGAGTCCTAGATCTACCACTTTTAGCTGTGTGACCTTAGGGCAAGTCATTGTTAACTCCCTGATCCCTTTTTATCATCTTTAATGTGAGAACAGACAATTTCCCGTTTACAACAGGGCTGTGGTTTGGAAAGGGCTGTCCGTGACTGGATGTTGGGGTGACTGTGAAGACGCTTTGGAAACACCTGAGTCATGGCCATGTGGGAATGTGGCTTCCCTGCCATTGTGCTGTTGCTGGTGGTCCCTCCTCTGAAGCAACCTGGGGAGCTGGACTAGAGAGCCGGAACTTGAGTCTTGGCCGTAAGCAACTCACATGGTCTCTGAGAGCCTCAGGTTTTCTCATCTGTAAAGTGGGCGTGATGACCCTGTCTGCCTCTCCAGGGTCATCTGTAAGCATGTGAGATAAGATTGCGAGTCTGTGGTTGAGAAGTACTTTTTAAACAGTAGGTGGATTTAGGTGCAGTTGGGGGAGGGTCTGAAGAAGCCCTGACTTACTTCCGAGAGAGAGGCAGATGGGGGAGGGGGGAATCCTGACTCTTTCTCTCACGAGCTAAGTAACTACCGAGGTTCCATTACTCATACAGCCCGAGCCTCTACGTTCCCATCTGACAAGACTTAACGTGTGCCCAGGGCTCAATGGGCAGTCTCTGGGACAGCCTGTCATGCTCACCTCCGCTTCTGGAAGGAGTGGCCCGCTGACCCTGGGCCTCCCTCTCTGGCCACCACCACCCTAGGTCAGCAGAGTCTCTCTGACCTCACTCAGCTCCTGCCAAAGTGCTCCCCCAGCCTGGCTTCCTGGAGTTCCCTGGTCACCACCGATGCTCTGCTCATGTGAGCTCGAGATGTCGAAATCCCACACCAGGCTGCCCGGAAACCCCTAGCCGGTGGGGCCGACGGGGCAGGGGCAGTGAAGGCTCCTCGGGTATTGCCACACGGGGAATCTATGCAGACACTGTTGTCAGAAGTTCCTGTTTCCTCTCCCAGGAGCAGTGGACGGCTGGGAGAATTTGGGCTTCTGGTAGCTCTGAGATTATTCTGAGCACAATATCATCCTAGGGGTGCTGTATCTGGGGGCCCTCAGAAATGCTGTGGTGTAATGGTGCCACATTCCATTACAAGCAGAAGGGAGATGCTGGAATCCACCTCCTTGGGGGTCTGAGTGCTGATATGGGCGTTTTTCTGCTCACAGATTTCTTTATACTGTTCACAGGGACAACAGAGGGCAGGGAGGCTGGCTGTTTGTGGTGAGCCTATGAATCCTTACAGCATTAGCTCACGTGCTTCTGAGACTGTTGCCCCATTTTACTGATGAGGAGACTGAGGCTTGGGGAAAAGAACTGACCAACCCCAGGCAGGACAGTTCATAAGCAGTATCACCTTAACTGGAATCCAGGGTTGTCCAACCACGGATCCGTTGGGCTCAGCCTGCGTTTGCCAGTTTATGTCCTAGTCCAGGTGCTGGGAGCGAACTGGCTGTGTGACCTTGAGCCAGTCACCTAATATCTCTGAGCTCCAGTTTCTTTCTCTATTTCATGAGAGGATTGGACTAGCTCAGTATTTCTCAAACCTTTTCACAAAGAAGGTTAAATGAATTTCTTGGGAGTCTTGTGTTTTCCCTTAAACATTCTCATAACATTTAGTGTTCTCCATGATTTTATCAGGGTTTATTTTAATTTTTTTAAGTGTTGTGTTTGTTTCTCCCCTAAATCTTTAAGTAGACTTGTTGCTCTGAGATGTGTCATCTGCTCCTGACACAATACTGAGCTTCCCCCTTGGGTTGACCAGCTCCTCCTTCTTAGAGGGAAAGGCCTGGGGCAGGCCTGCTCCATTGGGCTTCCCTCCCATCAGCAGCACAGGACTCAGGCCTGGGCCAGAGCAGGATGGACGAGGACCCTGCCCTCCGGAGAGGTGGCCAGCACCAAACTCGAGTCTCAATGTTACCAGCTGTGGCCTTAGGCACATCACATGCCTGAGCTTCCTGGTTCTCTACAGACACAGGCATGGATCCAGATCCTTCTTCACAGGATTACGGTGGCACAGAAGAGAGCAGGGGTGGGAGAGGTCCCAGTATGGGCCTGGCATGAGGGATGTGCCAGGACAGGTTAATGATGCCTGCTATATTTTAGGACTGCAGAGCCTCACAAATCTGTAGGCCATTTCCCCATAAAAAGCCCCTTTTCCAAAAATATCTCTCTCCCCAGTTTCGTCACCAGCCTGAGGTCCTCAAGGGCACCAAGGCCTTAGGTGAAGGCCTGGGCGGCCCTTGTTAAAATGCAATTGTTCTGCAGAAATGCTGACGCAGAGTTCCACACCCAACCTTCCGGGTAGTTAGCCACGTGGCCTCAGCAAGTCATTTGCTCCTTTGAACCTCTGTTTCTTCATCTGTGAGCCGAGGGTGCTAGAGCAAACAAGTTGCTGTAAACTAGGCTCTTTTCATGGCGCCCAGAGGTTAGGGGACAACAGATGAGTCAAGGGGCCGATGCAGCCCAAGACAGTAAGTCCAATGACGGGGCATGTCACAAGCCCTTTGGGGACACAGAGACACACCAGCCAGGCTTGGAGAGTCAGAGGCCTTTCAAAGCAGAGGTAGGGGGTCTCCTCTGAGATACAAAGGATGGCAGGAGGTAGCTAACCAAAATGGGGCTTTGGGACATCGTAGACAGTGGGAACAGAGGAATGTAGGCCAAGGCACCACACTAAGCTCCGCCCTGAGCACTTATCTTAATTAAGGCTCCAGACAACCCGCCAGTAGTTACTGTTCACCCCACTTTGCCGATGAGGAAATCGGGCTGAGATCCAGTAAGCAGCTTGCCGGAGGCCACCTAGCTTGTAAGCGGCTCAGATGGGCTTCAGACCCAGACTACTCAGATGCCAAAGTCTGTGCTCCTAAGTGGGTAGCCCATTATAGCTGGAAACAAGGGGCCGTGTTTCTCAGCAGATAAAGGAAAAAGTGAAGAAGGCCTCACTTTGTGCTTGGTGCCAGGAGGGTGGGTAGGGGTGGGCACCATGGTCTGGGAAGTGGAGGGTGGCTGGAGCCTGGAGGGGTCAGCCCTGGCGGGGACAGAGGGCCTCGGGTAGCCACGTTGGCCTCTCTGTGTAGAGAAAGAGCCAGAACTCCTTCTGGTCCCTCAGTGTTTCCCTCAAGGCCTCACTGTCTGATGGGCTGTTATGTCCAAGCTGCTGAAGGACACACATGTGCTCCTCTCTGTGTCTTACCCCTGGGCATCCAGGACAGGGTCTCGGAGTCAATGAATGTTTGCTAAAGGAAGCCACAGATGTGTATGCTGCTTTTCCAGTACTGCCTTTGCCCATGGTGAACGCTCACAAAATTTTGGGGGCGTGGAAGATTCAGCCTTCTTATTTCACAGATGGGAAAGCTGGGATCCAGAGAGTGAATGTTCTTAAGACCGCTGTTCAGATTACAGTGTTCCCGGGGTCTCCCTCTTTCCCTGGGGGAGAAGGAGCTGGGCGAGCAGTGAGCCTACCTCTCTCCTCTTGAAGCCAGGGTGCCTTGCCATCCCCGGGCCCCCACCCCTTCCAGGGGGAGCTGAGCATTTGGCGTTTTGCCCAGGGAACTTGGCCTGATGTCATCCATGGGAGACGCACCTTCTAAGGTTCCGCAGGAAAGCCACCATTGGGTACCCAGCCCAGAGCTGGACAGTTCTCAGGCATTAAGCCTGGGAGCTCCTTACTTCTAAGCAGGGTGGAATCAGAATTGCAGGCCCCTCAGTTTGCCCCTTATGTGGGAGCATGAAGCTCCTAGACACCCCGGGCGGGTACTGGCTGCGATGCTGCCTCATTAAACGGGGAAAGGAGGCTCCTCGGAGAAAGCATCTCCCCCACACAGCCTACAAATCATTTTTCTAATGAATTGTCAGTTGGACAATGGGGCTGAGTCTTGGCCCTGTTTCAGTGTTGTTGCCTTTTCTCCTGCCTCCCTTCTAGGCTTTTTTTTTTTTTCCTTCTTCTTCTTCTTCCTTCTCCTGCTTGCTTGCTTCTCTCTCCAGCCTCCACTTACTGGAAACGAAATCTCTCAGTGCGTGAATGGCAGGGAGGGAGGGAGGCACCAGGACAAAGAGAAAGCTTTGTCTGGCGGTGAATTTAGATAGCACGTGGGTGGCAGGGAGCACGCAGACATCCTCCATCCGCCTGTCACGGAGCTTGCCTTGTGTTGGCAGAGAATGGGCAGATAGGTTCGATCCTCTGGCAATACCTGGGTCCCAAGGTACAGGGCTGGGAAGAGAGCCCCAGCAGGCAGCCCCTCGTGGGAGCAGGGCACAGTAGTAGCAGGCTGCTGGTTGCGGGGCGGGATGCTCCTATTTTAGAGCAGTGAGCAAGGCCCGGGGATGGTGCTGGCCTGTGTGTGTGACCTGGCCTCAGCTCCTCCTAATCCACGACCTCTCGCGCCTTTGCTGCTGCTTTCCTCATAGTTAGGGGACCCTAACCCCCTCCCAGGATTAAATCAAAAGAGAGAAGTGAATCCTCAGCCCGACCCCCATCAGCACTGTCATCTTCCTCACCGTCAGAGCAAGCATTTCTATATCGCCTACTGTGTGCCATTGTTAAAAGCACTTATAAAAAGAAAGGATTGCCTCTACAGTAGGAGCTCAATCGAAATTATTTGCAGCTGACTCCAGTTTTCTGCTTGGTCGGTAACTTGTTGGACAAGATGGGCCTCAAGTTTCTCAACCAGTCAAATGGAGACAATAATAGAGCTCTCTGCAAAGGATTGTTGGAGGATTAAATGTGTTGAAGCAACACAGAATGCTTGAAAGAGGTCATGGTGCTGGTGAACTATTCACTAGTGTTAGAGCATGTTGGTGGGCAGTCACTTGATACTGGAGAAGGGATGCATCTGGTGTCACAAACATCGTGCCTCACAGGCCTCAATTCGCCCTTAATGCCCTAGAAGCATCCTCTTAACACTCCCAAGGCCAAACATACCATTTCATCATCTTTACTGCCCACAGCCCTGAATTTGCTTTTCTTCTACATGCTACATCTCACCCCGCAGCCTCAGCAGCTACCGTGTCAGTGGATATTTTCCTCTCTTCTTCCCCGCCACTCAACTCCGTCCCAGTCCAGGGGGCCCAGGTACCGTTGCTTTTGCCCCTAAGTGTCTCTAGTTAGGCTGCCTGCTGTCCACCCTGCCTGCTCAGCCTCCGTCAGGATGCCCTCCTCGCCCTTGGAGCAATGAAGCCACCTCCCCGCTGGTCTCTTGGCCTCTGCCTCCTCTTTCCCAGGCTTCCCCCGATCCTGGTAGCCCGCGAGTCTTTCTAAGGCACAGATATGGCCCTTAACTCCCCTGCTGAAAGCACTTCAGTGAAAACAAGTGATCAGCCGTCAACCAGCTGAGTGGCCATCAGCTGTGTCCCACACCAGCCTGGGCCCCAAGCACAGGAGGGGACGACTGGAAACGTTTGCCAACAACCCACTCATTGTCCATTCACCGAATGAATGTTTATCGTTTGCCTTCTCTGGGCCAAATGCTGTGCCGTGCACATGCCCGCCGGCTCGCTCATCCTACCTGTCAGGGAGGTGTCACTGTTTCATTGTACACATGAGAAACTGAAGCCCAGAGAGCTTCATGGGCTGGCCAAGGCCACACAGCTAGTCTGTGGGGTGGAGCCTCGATTCCGGTGCCCTGGTCTCTGAAGCCAAAGGCACCATCCACTCATTACCGCAGACAACACAAGTGAGCCATAGAGAGAGCCAGGGAGCCTGGCGGGTGTATCCTCCGCCCCCTGTCTGAAAAGGGAAGGAGGGCTGCTGTGTGAGCAATGGTGGGATGAGGGCATGAGCTGCGGTTGTAGGGGCAAAACCGTGCCCTGACCATCTGCAGGGCAGGGAGGAACGTGGGTGAAGGGCATGAGCTGGGCGGAGTGGGGGGTGGATTCTGCACCCACCGAGAGCCAGGTGCCCTACCCCAGGCGACAGAGAGGGGGCCGGGGTCAGGACGGAAGGGCAACCGGAGATGATAAGGGTACGTGTGCACGCAGGCCGCCTGCCTGGTGGCTGAGTAGGATGTTACAAGGACGGTAAAGGGACAAAGAGAGTGAGGAACGACGGAGGCCTGCCCACCCTTCTCCAATTCTGTGTCCTCCATGAAGAATCCCTTCGTGGCCACCGTCCCGCTGCTCCTTTCATTGGCAGCATGGGTTCAACTCTTGGGAAGCCTGCCTGGGCCCTCTCCGCGGGCACAACCTTGCCATCCTGCGTCACTTACCCTGCAGCACCCGGACTCTTTAGGCACAGGCGTGCCCCCCGCAGGGGCTGAGGCCCAGTCATGGGTCCCAGTTCCTGGCACAATCCATGTTTGCTGAGTGACGGACAGGAGACGGGAGCTCCAGCTCCCACGTCTGGCTCCATCACCAACTCTCGCGTGACCTTTGAGAGGCTCTGCCCTGGCTGGGCCTGAGTTTCCTCTTAGGTACAGGGAGGGCTGCGTGGTAGCCCCCGAGGGCCCTTCCCACCAACACCGAGGCCTGCAGTGTGAAAGCGGTGGAGGGGGACACAAAGTAAGGCATTCCACTCCACTCTCACTGTCAAGCTCCTTGCTTTTTACAGTAATTACCACTTAGCACCTGGGTGTCGGGCAGTTGGCCGTCAGCACTGGGGTTTCAGAATCCAAGGACATCCCATCCCTTGGCTCTCCCTCGGCTGTGTTCTCATCCTCCACGCTCCCGCCCCCATCACTTGGTCTCAGCAGCCCGTATGGCCTGCTGCCCGGTGCAGCCAGGAAGATACCAGCAGTCCCTGGGGGAGATGAGAGAAGAGACTTGGATGGTCAGGGGCCAACGTGAAAATTCATTGCCACGGCATTTCCTCTGTGTGATTTCCCAGAATGCTCTGAACGCTTTGTGTTTGCAGGATGGAGATTTGCTGCTGCCAGTTCATTCATTCCATGAACACGAATTGGACACCTGCTCTGCACCAGGTCCAGGGCTGGGTCCTGGTAACCCTGGGAACTAGGGAAGCTGGGGTGCTCTCGCCTTCTGTGGGGCTGGAAACCTGGATGCCCTGTGCCCTCCTGCCCACCCCAGGCCCCATCTAACCCCAGCAGGAGCTCTGTGGAGAAGACAGAGCTCTGGGCAATGTCACTTGCTGTGCTTGGGGTTCTGTTGAGAGGCAGGCTTGAGCCAAGGGCCTGCTCTTGGAGGATGCAGCTTCCTGGTCCAGGTGCTGTGTGATGGGAGTGGGCAGGGCCGTAGAAGAGACTTGTTCAGCCCAGGCATAAAGTTCAGCAGGAACAAATGGTGGGCATCCTGCAGAGAGGTAGAGCTCAGGCTGCAGAGAGGTAGAGCTCAGGTAGAGCTGAGGCTGCGCCTGGGGACAAAGCCACCCAGCCCTCAATTCCTCACCCATCCGCTCAAGACTGCGAAGTTCACAGGCTCACAGGGGCTCATGGGGCCCTGGGTGGGCTCAGGGCTCCTGGTAGGGGTTTTGCCACTGCAGTAGGCCAGAAAGCTGGCCAGGTTGCTTGCCTGGAATTGCTAGAGGACAAAGAGAACCGTCAGGAATAGGACTCAGGACCTCTGTCTCTCATGTCAGCCCCTTTATCCAGCTTCCTCGCTCACTCAGCCAGCACTCAGTGGCGCGTGCTGTCTGGACTGATGTGTGCAGCTGCCTCTGTCCACAGTCAGACCTGCTCAGAGATGGGCTGTGTGTCATTCTAGGAGGTAGTGAGTGCCCTGGCCCTAGGGGTGTGCAGGCACTGGCTTCCGAGCCACTGTGCAGAGGGGCCACCAGGGGAGATTCTGGCAGGGCTTCTCTCAGCCCTGAATTTCTAAGATACCCCACTTTCCTTGTGACCCGTGTACAGGGGTTGGGCCCTTGCTCCTCTTCACAAACATGCCCAGCCCCCTGCGGGAAGCCTCAGCTCACCCCCATCTGACCCCCTGAACGGGGCTCTGGGCTATGGAAGTTGCTCTCTTATACTGCCACCCCCTCCCCAACCTCTCACCTGTAGGATCTAAGTGCCCGGAATCCTGGCTTCCCGCCCATGCCGCCCACATCCCACTTGGGAGCCTTCCCCACATAATCAGGACCATTAGAGGCCTCCTAATGCCACCTGACCTCAGGTCTCTGATGGGCCCCACGCCGGCTGTCCATGCATTATTAATGTGAAGAGACCAGAGAGAACCACGTGGATGTATTACACCCTGGCGTCCCCCGTGCATTAGTTTGCAGCATTGGTAGCAACCCTCTGGGGGCCCAGTGATGCCCCCTTCCCAGATCGGCCCCAGGAGTGAGTGCAGATGGGGGAGCTGGCTTTCTGGGTACTGGGCACCTGCAGCAGCTGGGAGCCGGCAGCACTGACACCAGAGATGCCAGACTGGGCAGGCCTGGCACGTCCACGTCAGGAAGGGGAGCAGGTTGAAGGGTCAGCTCGTCTACTTCTCACCTCTGCAGGGAAGGAGGGCAGAGGCTGCAGGAGGGAAGCAGCCTGTCCGAGGTCACATTGAGGTGGGGCAGAGGCCCAGGCTCCTGGTGCTCCCCCAATGTTGAGCCCCCCTTGAGCAGAGCCATGTCAGCTTCTGAGCCTTAGACCAGGCCTCGCCAGGTGGACAGAGGGGAATTTCGCGCAGGCAGGGGCCTTCCTCATCTCTTCATGAGGAGCTAAGATGAAAGCCCCCTACTCTGCCATTGCATTTGCTAAGGTTAAAACCGACTGGCTGTAGGACCTTGGCCTAATCACTCTCCCTCTCTTGGCCTTAGTGTCCTCATCTGGAAAATAGGCACAATAATCCCTGCCTGGCTGCCTCCCTGCTCAGGCTGGTGTGAGGCTCAGCAGTGGTGAGACTGGAGGCTCATGTAACATACGATTACACATCAAAAGAAAGAACACATCTTCTCTTTCCTGGTTTCCAGTGCCTTGTACCTTTCAATGAAAACTCAGATGTTGAGCTAGTTGACCTATAGTTGAATTGAAATAACAAGAGGAATTGGGACAGGGGCTGTGAGGCTCCAAGGACCATAACATTTGGGAGGCCTTGGTCTCAAGTGTAGACCTGCTACTTACAAGCTACAGTCACAGCCTTTCTTCTCCCTCTCTTCTCAATTTCTCCTTCTGTAAAATGGGTATGGAGTCAGGAGGGAGAAGATTAGAATCCTAAAAATATTCCAACTTAAAAGGCATTGGGAGAGCTCATTTAGACTGAAAGGTAAATGACTAACATCAGGTCCTTTTCTAACAGCAAGTTTGGGAAGGAGGTTCAGAGTCCTGGGAAGCACCTGGTTCCTGGAGGCAGAAGGAGGGGATGAGGGGATGAGCTTGTCACCTGCCTCTTTTTGCCTGAGAGCCAGTGCTGCTCAGTTTCTTCCCCGCTTTGCAGATGAGTAAGCTGATGTATAGATGGTAGAGTGAGTTGCCTCAAGTCACAGAGCCAGGGTGAAGGAGAGAACGGGCCCAGGTCTCCCAGTCCCTCCAGTGTGGTGGAAGAAGTAGATGGGCGAGGAAGGGAAGGGGACCCCCCAGTGACTGATCCCCTCTGTGGGTTCTCTGCAAAGTGCATTCCCTTCAGGACCTCCTGGGTGGTGGGTCTGGTTATTATCTCCGTGTCACGCATGGAGACCCTGATGCTTGAGCAAGTGAGCGGAAGCTCTGAGGGTGATGGAGCCAGCTGTCTGATTTCTGGTTGTTCCTGGATGGCTGTGTGGGGGGCCACGTGGCCACAGCTGCCTGGGTAACCCCCAGTCGGTGTGGGGGGCTGTGACCGAGAGCGAGAACACAGCCACACAGAGGCAGGTGATGAGGCCCTGGAGCAGCAGCTGTCCTCTATGCAAACAAGACCTTCAGCACCAAGCAAGGGCATGGCCGATAAACCCGCTCCTTCTCCCGGCCATGACCCCGGCCTGTGCCTTGTGACACCTTCACCACAACAGCTGCCCTCGTTCTCGGCCTTGAATCTCAGGCCAGACCAGTTCACAAGAGCCATGCGCATGCCCTGGGGAATTCCCTGGGCCCATCTGGAGGCAGTCACAGCCCGAGCAAACGTCTGGCTAAAGGAGCCAGCCCTAGAAGCCTCTCTGCAGTCAGGGGCTGCCCAGAGCATCCCCAGCGGCATGTCTGTTTCACTTCTGGGGCCAGTCTGAGCACTGTTGGTGGAGCCTCGGATTAGAGAGCTTCTTCCTCTGGACATACCCAGCCTCATGCGTCACCGCTGTTCGCAGACACTTCACCGTCTGCCCTGCTTCCAGGCCTCTGCTCCTGCTGTTCCCTTTGCTGGACCCTTCCTGCCCCGTCCCCTCTCCATCTGTTCTGACACCTTCACAGAGCCAGCCCCACATCCCTGCCCAGCCCTGAGTGCCCCAGCCCTTGGGGTTACCTGTCATTACGATGCTGCCCGTGCCCTTGTAGAACGGCCAGCTCCCCACCAGCCTGGGCGCTGCCTGGCTGAGGCTGATGGATTTGTTTCTGGCTCTGGACTGAGTGCTTTCTGCGCAGTCTCATTGAATCCTCACAACCAAGGAGGTAGGTATGCTTCTCGTTCTCGCTTTACAGATGAAGAAGGGTGATCAGAGAGGTCAAGTCACTTGCCCGACATGGCACAGCTACCAAGTGGAAGAGTCAGGATAAGGAGCTGGGAGTCCCTCCGCAGGCCCTGTATTGGGAATAGACTGGCCCTTGTCAGCCTTGTATTCCCAGGGCCAACAGAGCACAGAGTGATTAAGGACCAAGAGACGCCCAATAGATCAATGCTCAAGAATGAGACGGCAGATGCTCCCCCTTGTGACCCCCAGGAGTGCCGAGTGCGCATCCTGCCGCTGCCTCGCCTCCCACGTGCTCCCCCAGGCCCAGGCAGGGCCCCCCAGGTGCCATCCTCCCTGCCCCGGGCTTTGGCTCAGGAGGTCCTCCTGGCAGTGTTGTGGGCTTGGGTGGTTATACCCTTTTTATAGCGAGGAGACAGGCCCAGGGAGGTCTAATCGATGTCCCAGAGCAACTGGCAGGACACAGTCGGTCCAGCCTCCGACCTGGGGTTCTGGGCTCTGTGTCGGTGCCCCATCTCCGGGCTGGCGGGAGGAGACCTTCCTTACCAAAGCCGCCCGGCTGCCTCTGGCCCGAGGTGACAAGGTGATAGCACAGCTGGTCAGCTGGCCGCCTACCCCCAGTCTCTGAGAAGAGAGGAAACACCAGGCAGTGGGGGATTCCTCCGGCAGCGACACGCCCCCTGGCCACTTCCTCTGGACACTCTCGTTTACTTTGTCGCTTGTTTTAGTTTCTGCTTTTCTTCCCTCGTTCCTTTTTTTCAAGGCCACTTTCATTTCCATCTGTCAGTGTCTCCCCACACCACTGCCACCCATCCTTTCTGCTCGGCTGGCCACCCCAAACCCTCCTACCACCTTGGGATTCCCAGTGGCCCAGGCTGCCTGGGCCTCTGTTCCCGCAGGGGAACCCTGAGGTGGGGGGACTGGGTCCCCCCAGGCTCTCTGCTTAGCCTCTCTGGGCTCCTCTTCTGTGTAATGAGGGTAAGAATATCAACCTCAGAGGATGTGAGGAGAAAAGGAGGTGACACATGTAAAGCTCGAATAACTAGTATTTAGCACAACTCAGTAAATACCAGTTCTGTGTCTCCAGGGTCTGCCTCTGAGTTCACTCTCCTGAGTCTGTGGTCATCTCTCCCACAGCACGTCTTCACAGGGCCCCACATCTGGCCAGAAGCAGAAATTACCATCTGTGCCTTCTGTACAAGCCACCAAGGCCTGCACAGAGGAAGGTCTAGGAGAGGAAGAGAGTATTATCAGTTTTGCCCTCTAGTCAGTACAGCCCTCGATCCAGTGCAGGAATTCCCTCCACCCTGCCCAGCGCACAGGCCTCCTTCCTTGCCAACTGCCTATGGCAAGGAGCTTGGTACTGCCCAGGGCAGTCCATCCACTGCCAGACAGCTCTGCTGGTTAGGAAGTTCTTCCATCCGGTGAGCAGAGACCCGCGTGCCTTTACTTCCATTTCCACCTTTGGTCATCCCCAAAGGGACCACTCTTTTCTCCCCCATTGTTCCAGATGCTTGAATGTTGTCCTTGGGCCGCTCCAGTCTAGCCCTCAAAGCCCTCTGGCCAAGCCTGCGAGGCAGTGTGGCAGAGTGGTTAAGATCTTGGACTCTAGAGCCTAGCTCTCCCAGTTCAAATCCCAGCATGGCCCCTTGCTACCTATGTGCCATTGTATCTTCTATGCCCCAAAGAGGCAACTGTGGGACTTAGGTGAGAGGATGTGTAATGTGCTAGCATATTATAAGCACCTGGTAAACATCACCTGCTACCGTTATTCTTGTTCAAGACCAAACATCCACAAATTCTTAACAGCTACGCAAAGCTATGTCTAAGGATATCATTCCCAGACCCCTTCTAAGCCAAATTGTCTGCTGGGTTCTACTTGGCAATTTCCCTCTTACAACTTGGATAAGGTGCCTTGACTCCCAAAGGGAGCGTTTCATCAAAAATAGATCCATGGTTTGGGAATGAGACCTGTGTTCATATCCCAAACCCACCCTGGGCCTAAGCGCTAAGACATGAAAAGAAAAAGTTTGGATTACAAAATATGAAAACTGCTGATCAAAATGAATGTTTAGTTAATACATTCAAACGTAATTAATTGTTTGGTTTGGTTTTTTTTTTTTAATAAATGTCCCTTCCTTTGGGGGTTCCAAGTGCTTTGCCTTGCCAAGGTTTCTGATTACAGACAATGATTGCACAGAAGTCAGAGCCAATTGTTAATTTTACAAGTTACTCATTGCAAATAATTTCAAAAGAAAAATTATTCCAAAAATTCAGGGGTTTTTTTTCAGCCAAAGAATACTTTCAGAATGGGATGTGTTTTATAACATGTGGTAGAGGCCTCCAACAGCATCAGCACTGAGTCTTAAAATGGCCCTGAGACAGGTCACTTTGCCTCTGAGTCACTAGCTCCTCACCTGCAAGATGGGGACAATACACCTGCCTCCCAGGGTTGTTGATCCTCACCTGGATCTCTGGAGGTAAGTTCCTGTCTTTGGGGAACTGCTGGGGAAGGGGGCAGAGGACCAGTGACCCTGGCTTCTCAGCAGTTTCCATACAGACACTGGCTCCTTAGCTTTATTTACAGTTCTGTGCATCTGGCTCTTTCATCCAGGCTGCCACACATCCTACTTGGGAAGTAGCAGCACCATCATCAGCAGCAATTAATAACTTGGGCTTTGGATGGTTCTGGGAGATTCTCAGTTATCCCTTTGCTGCTGCATCAGCCAGTTCCACACAAGCCCTTGAAGGCCGGACGTCCCTCCCCAGCCACAGCGGAATTCAGCCAGAAGACTTGTCTCTGCTCCCTCACCTCTCAACAGCTTTTCCTTGTAAGAAACCATCATCCCTTTGTCTTTGCAACTGGGAGAGGCTCATGGTAGAGTCAGGGAGATGCTGGCTGGATAGGTGGTACCAGGTTAGAGACCCAGCTGCATTTCTGCCTCTCCTGAAACATTCTTGGCCCAGGGTGGCTATTCATTGCCTGAGAGGTGCTTTTATATGTGCCCAGTCTGCCTAGGGTAGGCTGTTTCATACAAAGAGGGTAGAAAACGTTGAGTCCTGGGTTTCAGTTCTGCCTTTATCACCACTTGCTGTGGGACTTTGGACAAGTCACTTTGTCACTCTGAACCTCAGTTTCCTCCTCTGTAAACAGCTGGCCCACCTCTTCTCTGGGTTGATGTGGGATTGTGAGTGGGAAAGGCTCGGTAGACCAGCTTTGTGAGGCTGCAGGGGGAGATGCCCGTCCTCTTCTTTGTCTTGGTGTCAGGGCCCAGCTTCCCTGCTTTCTGCTGGCCCCAGCCTGACTCCCACCCCAGGCTGACCCAGGCCTGGGGGCTGCCCCCATCAAGGAACATGTGTCCCTCCTGGGATGGAGCTTGTGGCCTCAGACAAGACCCAGCAGGTGACCTCAATGCAGACCAGGTGTCAGCGCCTCTATTTACAACTCACAGATCCAGCTGCCTCCCCCTTGTCCCCGCAGAGACTGTGTCTTTAAAAGTAGAATATGAATAATCACCAGGAAGAAAATACATCTCACAGATCAGATAAAAATAGTCATTTCTACTGTTCCCTTATCACCCCCTGGACATGCCCATAATCAAAGACAGGGATTTGTTAAACCAGAGAAGATCTTTGAAGTGATCCCGTGTAACCCAGCCTTTGTTGCCAGTCTATATTTGCCAACTGAAACCAAAGAGGTTAAGTGACTTGCCCAGGTTTGTGCAGGGCGTGTGTGTGTGAGAGCTGGGACTGGAGCTCCGACCTCTGATGCTTTACACAGCACCAGATGCCTCCCAGACTGTGACCTCCGCTCAGAGCGGGGTGCCTCCAGCCTCCGCCGTGTCTCAAAGGGCCAGGGAGGGTGGAAGTGGCCAGATGTTCAGGAAACTCCTGAGTATGGTCATCTGGTGCAAGTCTCCGTTCTCTGGTCCTCATTCTCCCATCTGCAGAATGGCTGGGACTGGAGCTCCGACCTCTGATGCTTTACACAGCACCAGATGCCTCCCAGACTGTGACCTCCGCTCAGAGCGGGGTGCCTCCAGCCTCCGCCGTGTCTCAAAGGGCCAGGGAGGGTGGAAGTGGCCAGATGTTCAGGAAACTCCTGAGTATGGTCATCTGGTCTCCGTTCTCTGGTCCTCATTCTCCCATCTGCAGAATGGTGTTCTTCGATGAGCACATTTTTTCACTTTAGTTGGCAGCAGTTGTACCTCATGAAGAAAAAGCCCGACCCTTTTGTTCATTCAGTCCTCGGCCTTACATGTGAAGGTAGCCCCCTTCTCCTGGGGGAACCAGCCTCCCCCTCCCCAGCAGCTGTTCTCTCTCAGAGGAAGATCATGCAGGCAGTGTTCTGGTGGAGGTGAGAGCATATCGATTTATCTTAAAGCTGCATTTGCAGAGTCAGCACACTTTTTACCTAGATTTTGTGTTTGTTCTCTAGATTGAATGTGTTCCCCCAAATTCATATGTTGAAACCTAATAAATGTAATGGTATTAGGAGGTGGGGCCTTTGGGAGGTGATTGGGTCATGAGAGTGGAGCCCTCATGAGCAAGATTAGTGTCCTTATGAAAGAGAACCAGAGAGCTCCCTTGTCCCTTTCACCATGTGAGGACACAGCGAGAAAACTGCCGTCTGTGCACCAGGAAGTAGGGCCTCACCAGGCACTGAATCTGCAAGCTCCTTGATCTTGGGCTTCCCAGCCTCCAGGACTGTGAGGAATAAATTTCTGTTGTTTATAAGCCACCTGGTCTATGGATTTCTATTGCAGCAGTTCAGATGGACTGAGACAGTTTGTTTTCTTGGAGTGGCTTTAGAAGGTGACAGTGGTGGTGGAAGGGGAGCAAAGGTCCACCCCAAGACACTACCTGATGCTACCCCTGCAAACCCTCAGGGCCTGGAGAGGAAGGTTCATGTTGGGGCTGCCCTGAGGCTGCTGTGACCCCAGGAGAAACTAAAGGCTGTGTTCTCTGGGTGGACAGGCAGATGATGGCTTTCAAAGAAGTGGGGAAAGCTACCTGCTCTCCGTCCCTAAACCAAGCTGCTCATACCACCAGGAGGGGTCAGAGTACCCTGCTGGTCATTCATTCTTTAGCATGAACTACTGAATCAGATTGCTGTCCAACCCTGACCAAGAGGAATCTATTGGAGGGCTTCGGCTCATGTTCTGAAACCTGTGCTGAGATGTTCCACAGCTAAACTAAATTGATATCTGTCTCTTCCCAATTTGTGTTAGAGAGCAAAGTTACTACTTAGAATTATCTCAAGTTCACGGTTTTCTCCCATTGAATTTCCTTAAGTTCCTGGCACCTGCTACTGCTTGACAGCTAATGTGTGCTCACAGGCAATAAAATGAAATGCACAAGTTGCCAACAAATATTAATGAGAATTATCAGAATCAACCATTCTGCTGAATTTCGCAGCACGTTTTTTATGATGGATGTGCATGTGTGGGCTATGATTTTACAGTGTGGGTGCGTTTTCTGCTAGTAAAATTGTTCCCGGTTCATGGGATGGAGTAGAAGTTTAGTGTTGCATGGAGCGCCCCCAAGAATTCCGTGACTTCCAGTTTCGGCGGTGGAATGAGGATGGAGATGGTGGCAAAGAGAAGATGGGGCCCCCAGAGGGGATGGAATGCCCCAAACTCAGGCTTCATCTCTGATACACCCTTCACCCCATCCAAGGTAGTCAGGTCCTGGTGACTCAAGATCTTTCAGGTGTGTCCCCTCCCTCCCTCCCCCACTGCTAACAACCTTGTCTTACTGGGATTTCTGTAGCTGCTTCTAAGTGCCACCACCGCATCCCTCCATTCTGTTCTCCACAGTGCACCAGGGGGATCTTTCAGAAACACAAATCTGGTTGCACTGTCCCTCGCATAAAATCTTTTAGTAGCTCCCTGTGGCCTCCAGGGTTAAATGCCACATTACTTTAGAGTGAGTTGCAAGGGCCCTTGGGATCTTACCCTACTCTTTTCCATCTCCTTGTCCACCTTCGTGCTATACCCACCCCGGAGCGCAGTTCTGTGCCTCTGGGCTTTTGCAAATGTGGTTCCCTCTTCTTAGAAAGCTCCGGACTTCACCTCCCCCCCCTACCTGGCAGGCACATGCATATGCACACACACACACACACACACACACACACACACACACACACACAGAGGAACTCAGGCTGTAGATTCCTACAGATCTCAGCTTAGATGCCACTTCTAGGAAGTGACTTGACTGCCTCTCAACACCTAAGGTTGCCCATCCAATGTGCTCACATGCCCCCTGGATTCACCCCATGCCAGGACTAGTCACACTATAATTGTCTTTTTGCTAGTCTCTCTCCCTCACTGGACTGTGAGTCCCTGGAGAATAGGAACTGTCCTGCCATATCCCAGCTGCTTCATGTAGGGGATACTCAACAAATACCTGTTGAAAGTGAAAGGAAGGAAGGAAAAAAGAGAGAGGAGGTCAAATTTGTTTTGCCAGTGTCACAGTCCAGTCAGCCCCAGCCTGGGCATCTGCAAGAAATTCATGTCAATTCAACAGATATTTCACAAGCGCCAGCTACATCCCAGGTCTGTGCTGGGAGCTGGAGAATGCAGAAGTGGGTGGGACAAGGGCTCTGCTCTGGAGAGAGTTGAGACAAGCCTACAGCTGGGGCAAAACAGACGGTGTCCACCCTGCAAAGGACACACACAAAGAGCCCTGGGAACTTGCAGCTGGAGGAAGGGGACCTGACTGGGTCAGGGCGGGGAAGGTAGGGATTGCGGGGACAGGGGCTCCTCCTGGGGCTCATTCTCTACTGGCTTCATTAGTCTTCAAGGGTGATGGGGCTTCTTCACCACTGAGAATCCAGGTCAGGCATCACTCCCTCGGATGGGGTCATTCGCGCCTGCCTCTATACTGCCCGATACACAGCTCTGTTTGGGAATATACTTCTGTTGATCAAGATGCTGCCCAGTGTAGGGCTAGGGGCACAGCCTTGGAGCTGACTGCCTGGGTTCTGATCCCAGCTCTGTGCCTGTGAGCAGAGTGGCTGTGATGGTGGGTAAGTTACTCAACCTGTCGGTGCCTCAGTTTCCTCATCTGTATAGTAGAGATGATAATAATCCATGCTTCATAGTATCATTGACAGTGTTCAATGAGTTAATGCAGGTTAAAAACTCAGAACCGTGCCTGACACAGGATACAGATTATATACATCTTTGCCACTAGCATTATTAATTAACCTGTGCACCTGTGAATCTATTGTTCTAGTGTATGAGCTTTTTTTTTTTCATTGTCATAAGAACACTTAGCATGTTTAACAAAATTTTAAGTGTGCAATACAGTACCGTTCACTATAGGCGTGATGTTATCAAATAGATCTCTAGGACTTATTCACCTTGTTTAACTGAAACCTTATACAGCAACTCCCCACTTCTGCCATCCCCCACCCCCTGGCAACCACCATCCTGCTCTCTGTTTCTGAGTTTGACTATTTTAGTACCGCATGTAAGTGGAATCGTACAGTATTTGTCCATCTGTGACTGGCTTCTTTCACTTAGCATAATGTCCTCCACATTTATCCATGTTGTTGCATATGGGAGGATTTCCTTTCTTTTTAGGGCTGAATAATATTTCATTGTATGTATATACCACATCTTCTTTATCCATTCACCTATCCATGGGCATTTAGGTTGTTTCCACATCTTGGCTATTGTGAATAATGCTGCAGTGCACATGGGAGTGAGATCTTGATTTCAATTTCTTTTGGATAAATACCCTGAAGTGGGATCGCTGGATCATATGGTGGTTCTATTTTTATATTTTTTGATGAACTGCCACACTGATTCCATAGTGGCTGTGCCATTTTACACCCAGCACCAGTGCACGAGGGTTCCAATTTCTCTACTTACGAGCTTCTTGACATCAAAGCCTGGTTCCGGTTCCACCTGTGGCTCCTTCAACACCTGGCATAGGAATTGCACAGAATATGTTTTGGAAAAAGTGGAATAATAATAATAGTAATTCAGCGCTTGAATCGGGTGAGCCAGGACTGAATGAACACATTTTTTTTCCTAGAGGGACTCAAAGCTATTCTGAGTGTGTCCAAATGGAATCAACCTATGAATGAACCATCCTATCTGTGGGATGTTTCCCGTGAAGAAAACTACAGCATCTCCCTTCTTCTTAGCCTTCAAGAGTTGCTGTCTGCAGCCTGGGAGCAGCCCTGAGGGCCTGCACAGAGGTGGTGTTGCCAGCGCATCAGGTTTAGCGAGCTGCTCTGGGAATGGAATTCCCTGGCTGCTCTGGAGATTTTCCAGTATCTGGGCCATAGAGGAGGTCCTGGGAGGATGTTTTGAGGGTGGACAGGGGCAGCATAGGAAGGTCCAAGATGGCTTGGAAGGGACACTTGGCTGAAACCAGGGCCAGAGTCGAGGCTGGACCTCTGGCATGGTGGGTGTGGCTGGCCCCCAGCCAGCCTCCAAAGTCTGAGTCCCGTGTGACTGGGAATAAATTGTTTCCACACTTAGCTTCTACTCTAAGGGAGGCTTGGGAATAGATATGGAGGTACTCTGTATGTGGCGGGTGCCCCCAGCCTGGGCATCTTAAGGCAAGAAACAGCTTGGCCTTATGGAAAGGACTTGGGGGCTGGGAGTCACACTGTCCTGGGTTCAGATCCTGGCTCTGCCACTTAACCAGGTGGAAGACTCAAGCAAGACACGGTGCTTCTCAAAGGTTCACTTCTCCAGTGTGGTGCGGACGTGAGTTGTCCCACCTGGGGCTGCCATGAGCTTGAGGTGAAGCTCAGGAAGGAGTCTGTGTGTTCCTCTTCGGAGCCTGGTCACTGCCTCATCCTTCTCTGATACTGTGGCTTTTGCCCCAGAAAGATGGATGTCTCGGGAAGCCCAAGGCTTTCAGATGAGCTAAGCCTTCCTGGTGGGGACTTGGCCACAGGCCTCCTGAGCAGTATGGGCCAGCAAGGCCTGTCCTCTGGTCAGGAACAACTGCTCTGGGGCAGTCTCCCTCCCAGGACAGGGATACACCCATTTGGGAGATGGAAACATTGAGGCACAGGAAGGAAAAATGACTTGCTTAGGCTGCCTCAACTTTTTTTAGATAGGCGAGTTATTCCCATGAATGAAGGAATAACTGTTCGCTCAAGGTAAGGTGAAAAGTGGAGGCGAAAGGTCTTCTTGCTCCACCTTCCCCCTCACATCTTACTTCCAACTTAGAAAAAACCTAGGTCATCAATGGAGGCTCACTGTTGTTCTCTGCCTCTGTGCTTTTGTACTTCTGTCTTGTTTCATTTTGCTTTCTGCTTATAATGCTATTTCCCATATGAAACAATGAAGTCTGTTTAGCCAAATCCTCCCCATTCTTCAAAGCTCAAATGAAACCCTCCTCTTTTTCCTCCTCCTCCAGGAAGTCCTCTGGGGTGCCTGGTTGCCCTTGTGCAGGCTACTCTCCACAGCTGCTGCAGCACACTCTGATCCCTCTGTTGCAGCTGTCCAGCTTTGGTCTCTCACCGTACCAAGGGTGTGTTTCTTATCAGTTCCACTTGGCTATGGGCTCTTTCCACCCACCCAAACTTCGGGTAGGCCCTAGTCCCATCAAGGCTAGTTTCAGCACAGCCAAGAGGGAGGGTTGGAGCAGGGAGCAGGCTCATGCCAGGCCACATGCACCATGTTTCTGTTTCGAGGTGACAGCGAAACAATCCTTCTTCTCCATCAGCTGTCATGCCTGGCAGACCCTCTGCAGGATACTAAGCCTGCGAGCTGGGGCAGGCCAGCCATTCTGATGCCAGCAGGGGCCGATCTCTGTCACCTACAAAGACAAATACCAGTGTCCTTGAAGGTTCACTAATAATTATAACAACTGCAAGCATTTGGGGCATTTACCATGCTAAGCACTTTACATGTGTTATTTTAATTTTTGCAAGAATTACTTGAGGTAGATGCCCTGTTAGTCCCATTTTTCAGATGAGGAAACCAAGGTTCAGAAAGATTCCATGCCACAGCAAGCAAGGAGTGCAGATGCACAACCAGGCTGTCTGACCCCCAAGCCCATATGCTCATCTCCATTGCTCACAAGCATCACGTTGGCCCAGGAGCCTGGACTCCTTGGTGTAAAGGTCCTGGCTCTCCCTCTGGTTGCCATCTGTGGGACATTCAATGCACCAGGCCTCAGTTCCTCCCTCCTTAAAATGGACGCCTCAGTTCCTCCCTCCTTAAAATGGACCAAATGCTGCTGAAGGGCCCTGCCAACTGTCATATGCTGAGAAGCTGATTCTGAATTCTCTGGTGTTAAGATGCAATCTTTTTCATTCTGCAATTGCCAGATTCTGACCATAAATTCTAGGATCCTGGAGTTCTGTGATCCCCATATCCTCCAATCTTCACTAGAATGTGGGCTCCATGAGGACATAAACTTCTGTCCATATATGCCCTGCTAGATGCCAGGGCCCAGCCCAGCCAGCAATTGACATGTAGGCCATCAGTCAATATCTGTTGGCCGAATGACTGACCCACTCCCAGTTCTGCTTCCCCCCTCACAGTCAGTAGTCTGTGCCCACACCCTGGCTGGAGCCCACATCCTGAAACGTGGCCATTTGCCTGTTCAGTGGTGGACAAGCCCTCAACCAGCAGGCAACAAACTTGCCCTCTGGCCCTGCTTGGCCACTAATCAGCAACGTGACTCCGGGCAAGTCACTTAACCTCTCTAAGCCTCTCTTTTCCCCAAGACACTAAGATGAGGAGTCAGAGAAACATACCAAGTTCTTTCCTGCCTCATGACCTGTGCATGTACCATTCTCTCTACCTGAAATACTCTTCCCCATTATTTGTTGAGTGTTGTCTATTTCTCCTATTCGAATTTAAGCTCCAAGAGGGGTTTTGTTTATCTGATTCAGTGCCTAGAACACTGTCTGACACCTAGTTCGTGCTCAATAATATTTGTTGAAGGAGGGAGAAAAGATAGAGACTAAGATTTACGGGGTTGCCCCGGCCCTGAGACCTCTGCCCAAGTTCTGGTTCCCAGAATGCTAAGCCACTTGGCGTCAGCTCTCTGCCCACGGGCTAACTCAGCCTGAACTCCTATGAGGCCCGGGTTGAAAGCATACCCATTTTCCATGACGTGCTGCTTGAAGTCTGGTGTCTGTTGCTGGCACTCACCCAGCTGGGGAAGAAGGAGCATCCTGCATTTGAGGGTCGGGGAAAGGAACGAGGAATTCGGTGTCTGACCCAGACTGGCTTCCTGACACTGCTTTGTTCACATTTCCCCATCCTGCCCCAGCCCTTCTCAGCTCCGCACAGGTCTTCACGGCCCATAGGAGAATGCAGACTCAGCCTGGGATTCATGGCTTTCCTTGATCTAACCCTGCCCGCATCTCCAGTCTGCTTTCTCCCAACTCTCCTACAGGAGGCTTCAGCTGCAGTGGGTCCTGGAGCTACTTTCCCCAGTGCACTAGACCAGTGCCCTCGTCAAGCTTTAATTGTACCATACCGTCTGCCCAGAAGGCTCACCACTACTCCTCCTCCAGGAAGCCCTCCCCAACCACGCCCACCCATGAGACTTCTTCTTTGTCTGAGCCTCTCCAGCTCTCCTGGACTTGCCTGCTTCTAGAGGATGCTTGGCAATCAATATGTAGCTATTCTCTACATGGTGGGTGACCCCAGCCTATGGGAAGCCCTGTAGGCAGGGATGGGAGAGAGCTTGTCCCCTCTGTCCATCCTGGCTTGATCAAATGAGGTAATGGGCATGGGTACACCCTGTAAACTATAAAGCCCTGTTCCACCTTAGCCCAGGCCCTTTTATCTCTGGCCTTAACTCTTGCACCAGCATCCCTGCCTCCAGTTCACCTGACCCATCTAGCTTCCCTGCTGAGCTAGACACGGGGTCCTTCTGAAACACCGATCTGATCATTTCCCTTCTCTAGCGAGCCCTCCTTGCCGGTAGTAGGTTCCAGCCCAGTGAGCTTGTCCCCTGCTCTCAGACCCTCCTTGTGCTTTCCCTTCTCCCTGCCTTTGTTCAAGTCATCCCTCTTCCTGGAATGTCTTTCCTTCTGCCTCTCCTCCTTATTCTGCTAGACCATCCCCTTCCTTCAGAATCCCCTGACCCCTCCAGGCACATCCGGCCACCCTGGGGGCCTCCCTGGCCATCTCTCTGTGATGGCACCTCCCCAACTGTACCTCATTCCTCATTTATTCGCACAGGCGCCTCCATGGTCGTCGGGGTTGGCTTGAATAGAGAAGCGCTAAAGTAAAGGTTTCTCCTGGTGGGAGGCGCGATCCACTGAAGATATTCTGTGTGCTAGGCCCTGCGCTTTATAAACTCCAGTTTATTGAGGCCCAAACACTGTCCTAAAAAAAATCATTGTCTTTTTAGCTATGGTAGGATTGAGGCCCAGAGATGCTAAGGGCCTTGCTTGAGGTCACACAGCAGTATGTGGCACAGGAACCCTGGTCAGGCCGATTTCACAGCTTCCCTCCAAATTGCCTGACCATGACAAAGGTAAAAATAACAGATCTCTTTCCAGACGTGACTGTTGTTGAACTGCCCTGAGGATTTTGTTTGTTCATCTTTTTGCTGTCTAGCTCTTCCATGTCTCCCATGGGTGCTTCCATCTCAGCCCTGATGAGCAGCTGGCTGATGTACAAGGCGTCACAGTCCCCATCCACCTTCCTGTCCTTGGTCAGGCCTGCTGTGGGTCCCCTCCAGGTCACCTGGGCCCAGGCTCCAGACCAAGGTTAGACCTCGTGCTTCTCTCCAGGGCTCCTCAGAGAGCCGGGGCCACCCCATGCCCATGTCTGCCCAAGCCTGACATCCAGCCCTGACATCCAGGCTGCAGATCAATAAATCTGTCTCCTGCTCTTCTCTCCCGACCATCTGTTTTGCCTGGTGGTCCCCAGGGAGTCTGCCAGGCTGGCTGCAAGCTCCCAGGTTGGAGAGAAGAAGCTAGTTTGGGGCCATCTGTTTGAGAGGTGCCTCCGGCTGGGGTTCCACAGCTGAGGGAAGCTACCCAGGCAATGGGGAGCTGCCAGGAGGGGCCAGCAATTAGGGAATGAGAACCACCTTTATCTTTAGGCTCGGGGCCGGGAAGTGCCAGCTCTCACAGGTAGACCTGTGAGATCCCAGGCTGGCTACATCTTGGACATGTCACTGGGGCAGCTGGTGCCAGAGGGAGCAGAGAAAACAGTCTGAACGTCGCCACCTCCCTCCTCCCCACACCCCCCTTTTAAAACACATACACACACCCTTAAAACTGGGTTGCCAGTGACAACCTGGCATATCATCTTCTTTTTATATTATTCTTAGCCCCTCTGTTGCCATAGCAACCGAACAATGCTTTTAAATATAGCAGTTAATTTTTTCATCTCCAGAAACAAAGTTCTGGCGCTGTCCAGAAGGCCAACAACTAGTTTCTCTCCTTGGGGTAGAGTCCTCCAGACTCATCTCACCAGATGTCAGCCCCAGAGTGTGAGCTGGGGCTGGGTATCCTCAGGCTGGCAGGGACCCACCTTCTGTGTTCCCTCACCTGATTACACTCCAGAGTCAAGGTGTAGCAGACAGAACCTAGGTTCTTTCTATATCCCCTCAACCCGTGAAACCCTCACTTTTCTTCTCTGAGCCTCAGTTTCTTTATCTGGGTAATGGGGATGATGGTATCTGCTTCACAGATTTCAATGGGACTTAAAAGGAGCTAAAGGAGGTGAAAGTGGCACCCGGGAGACAGTAAATACATCTGTGCTTTTTTTCCTTTCTCCTTCCCCTCCCCCATCCCTTTTCTTCCCTTTGCTTTTTCTGTCCTTACCTCCCTCTCTCTTTTGCATTTTTCTCAACCCCTCCTCCCCACTGCTTTGAATTATTGATGTTAAATTCCCAGCCAGTAACATCAGAGGGTTAAAATCCATAACCAGCCTTCCTCTGGCCTCCCCTCAGATCGACCCTCCCTCCGTGGGCTGGTGAGCTCATCAGAGTCATTAATCATACATCATGGCTTGAGAACCCAGGGCCCTGTGGTCCAGCCGCTGAGCAACCCTGGGCAGGAGGCAACCCGGGCAGGATGTCTTCCGGAAGGGCTGGGCTGGCTCTGAAGCCTTGGACAGAGTAGACACCATTAGTGGGAGCTTATCTGGGAAGGAGGAGCTGACCACCTGTGGAGGGGCTTACATCAGAGAGCGCTCCCTAGCCCAGCGATTACAGGTGTTATTTCCAGGTCCGCACCTCTCCCCAGACCCTCCCCCCAGGCTTGCTCACCACCTGCTCATCTCTCTGCATTCCAGAGCTCAGCATGGCAGGTCTTCAAACAACAGGCAGCAACGTTTCTAATGCTCAGTAACAGTCAAAACATGGCAGGAAAAAAAAAAAAAACAGGTCACGAAGAACCTAGGGGTAAGACGGGAATAAAGACACAGACCTACTAGAGAATGGACTTGAGGATATGGGGAGGGGGAAGGGTAAGCTGGGACAAAGTGAGAGAGTGGCATGGACATATATACACTACCAAA
>NC_041216.1:2738974-2758528 GCF_002837175.3 Physeter macrocephalus
GTAGCACAGGGAGATCAGCTCGGTGGTTTGTGACCACCTAGAGGGATGGGATAGGGAGGGGGAGGGAGACGCAAGAGGGAAGAGATATGGGAACATATGTATATGTATAACTGATTCACTTTGTTATAAAGCAGAAACAACACACCATTGTAAAGCAATTATACTCCAATAAAGATGTTAAAAAAATAAAAACATAGCAGGGACTGCCCAGCAGGTAGTGAGTTCCCCATCATTGGAGACTTCAACTAGAGAAGGAAGCCTGTGGGCAGGATGTTGTGGAAAGGATTGTAGTACCGGGTTACAAGTGGAATAAACTCTGGTCTCAACCTATAATTCTATAATGCAAACAATAATATTAAAATCACCATATAATTTTGCAGAACCCTGGGCACTGATTATTATCCTCATTTACAAAAAAAAAAAAAAAAATTGCCCAGGGTCATTAGGCTGGTAAGGAATCTGACTCTGAATCCACTGTTCTACCTTCCCCATGATTCTTCAAGTTCAGCTTTCCTGGCTGGAAGCTGCATGGTGGGGGGTGTTTATGGAGCAGTGCCAAGTGTGACTTTAAGCTGAGTCCACAGCCGGTGGCCTGGAGACATGCAGGAGCCAGCAGCTGCACCGGGTGCTGGAGATCTTTTTCAGGGACCAACAGCAGACACAGGAAGAGAACACGAGTGCTCTGAGGGCTGTGGGAGCCTTGAGGAGGGAGGGATGCTCTGGGATGCGGGCCAGGCGCAGGGCGGGAGGGACCCGATGCAGGAAGGGAAGGTGGGCACCCTCTCCAGCCCACTGTGGGCCATGGACTCTTGTGGACACTTCACACCTCACTTTATTTAATCCCCCCACGGCTCCATGCTCTGCTGAATTTGTCAAGGACACACAACTCAGAAGTGGAGGGACCACGTGTGTCTGACACCAAGGCACCACTGACATCGGTGGGAGGTGGCAGGAGGAGGGACAAGCCTGCTGAGTCTGGATGGTCCAGGGTCTGGCTGTCAGTCTTCATTGCCTGAGGCTGGTGTGGGTGACCCGTGAGCCAGGAAGTGGTGGCTGAGGGAGCCGAGCCCGCACCCACCAGAGCCCCTTGGTGCTTTCCCCAACCCCCAGGGAGGACGGAGCAGGGACAGTGGCTGGAGGCACAGAGGGGCTGCCGTGCTGTACGGGGGACCACCTCTGGCCTGGGAGACAAGAGACCTGGGGCAGTTCCTGAGTCTGTTGTTGGTTCTCTGTGACCCCTGAGGCAGGTCATCTCTGGGCCTTGGTTCCCCTCTTCACTCAGAAGGCAGAGCATTCATTGCCCTGCCTATTTCACGTGCTCAAGTTAATTTTTCCTTGTTGGCACCCACCTGCTCGTCTCTACCTAAAACATCCACCAGCGGCAGGTGCCCACTGTTCCCTTATCATGCAGTAGTTTTCTCTGTAGTACATGCCCTGACATTCTATCATACCCCTCTTCTTTTATCTGTGACTCCCTTTCTCTGCCATGAGACTGTAAACCCCATGAGAGCTGGGACTGGACTTTATTCAGGGCTGTGCCTCCAGCACCTAAGCAGTGCCTGGTACAGATGAGCCCTGAGCACATAGTGAATGAATGAATGAATGAATGCACAACCACGTGATTAGGGTGGTGTGCCTCCTTCCTGCTTCCGCGGCCCCATCCGTGTCTCCTCCTGGCAGTTGTCACAAGGCACTGGGATTGCATGTGTGCCTTCTGTCTCCCACATACTGTCAGGTCCCTGAGGCTGAACGCAGAACCAAGCCTCAAAAGAGGTACTTGATGAACCTTTGTGGAAGCAGTGAAGCTAAGCCCTCTCCCCGCCGGCCCTCAGCTTCCCCATTTGTCAACTGTGAGCGTGTTTACCCCAGAAGCTTTTTAAGTGCCCTCTCTCAGTGACATTCTGGGATTTGTCACCTGTTGGCTGGCGTTTCTGCACCTGCCCCTGGGTGTGTTTGCCACCCCAGTGCTTGTCCTGACCCCTCCAGGGTTGGTCACTGGCCAGAGTCTGACTTCCCCTTGATGAGCAATTAAAACCCCAGAATAGCCCATTGTTCAGAAACAGGTGCCTGGACCCTGTATTTATCGCCAGCGTGCATGCCAGTGTGCTCGGGGCCCTGCCAGCCACATGGTGGGCATCGTTGGGACTGTTCAGGCTTCTGAGCACCGAGAGGCCATCCCTGGCATCAGGAGACAGCCGATGCCAAGGGGAGCAGGCGCCCCTGAGAGCCAGGCACTTGTTGAAAACGTTTCACATTCCCCAGGAAGGCCTCACAAAAGATCATATCATTAACCCCATTTCACAGCAGGGGGTCGGATGCTGAAAGAGGCACCATTCCCATGGACGTGCCTCAAGCTCGCAGAACTTTAAGGGACAGGACTGGGGTCTGAACACAGGACCGGCGAGCTTTTTCACTGTGCCACTCAGCTTCCCCTGGATGGTGGGTGCCATCAGCACCCTGAAGCTATAGCCCAGCGACTGCTGGTGAGTGGGTGAGAGATGGGACCAGCTCATGGATGCGCTTATAGGGTCTACATCTGCAAGTAACCAGACTTGATTTTTGGCCTCTTCTTGCCCCCCACTCCATGCCCTCAGCATGTTCTTCCGGGTCCTGTCAAGTCTCACATCCTCTCTGAAGGACATGAGAGCAGCCTAAAGTGCTAGGGAGAGAGAGGCTAGGGACTTGAGATCAACCATGCCCACGGGGGTGGGGCAGACACTCAAGGGCAGCCCAGAAGGTGGCAGTAGGAGAATCCAGTCCAGGCCCACAGCAGAGCAGAGTCCAGAGAAACGGCCAACGCGGGGTGGCAGGGGGACATCCGGGCACTGCCACTTACCAGCCAAGTGACCTTTGGTAAGCTGGCCTTCAGCTCCCTTATCTATAAAATGGGAGTAATGATAGCAGCTGCCTGACGTAACCCTCTTTGGGGATTTGATAAAGTAATCCCTGTAAAATTCTCAGATGAGCACCTGGCAGAGAGCACGTGCTTCGTAAGCCACTGTTGGCCACCATCGTGTCACCACCCTCCTGCACGGTGCCAGCACTGGGCTTGTGGGGCTGCAGCTGGGCGCTGGGCCAAGGCTGAGGAATAAGGTGGGTGTCGGGCCTTGGGAACAAGACCGTGACAGTTTCCAGGAACAGGGCACAGTATTAGGGCAGGGAAGTCTGAGCTGGGGGTTCTTTAGATGATTATAATGATGGGTTGGAGAACAAGAGGTGGGACTAAACTTGCAGGGGATCCAGCTGTTGGAGGAAGAGAGATGGGGGGGAGGAGGGTCAGACTCTCACTCCGACTAAGGCTAATGGCTAAAGTTAAAGCCATTCCGTGTGGTTCTGAAGAGTTAAATTACCATTTCACATGTGCTTGTCTTTTTGAAGCAGAACCATGGAATGTCCAAGCTGGCAGTGATATTGACCACCCAGGGTCACACAGCAGGTTAAGAGCACAGCCCTGTTCTCTGCTCTTCTGTCTCCCCTTTGGTCACTTTAGATGATGGTTTAGGATCTTTCCAGCCCTGAAAATGGCCCCTAAAGACTGTTCCTGTGGTTTGTTCAGTGCTAGGAAGGGGTGGTGGGGACTGTGAAGAGGCAAGGCATGCAGACCAGGATACATCGGGAGGCTGATCCCTTGGCTGACGCACAAAGAACAGGATGGGGGGAGGAGAACGGTCCAGCTGCTTTCCGTTTGGACTTGAACAGGGCTGTCTGTCTGAGGCACGGGGGTTGCTTGCACCCTATCAGACACAGCTTGGCATAAGCTGGAAATCTCTCTGGGGCTCCCCAGGCTCCTGATGGAAGTTGCTTCCTGAACTAAGCCTCTGTTAGTCCCTGACTTCTCTGCTCCTCTTTAGGTACCATCCCTCCAACGTGCCTGTCCAACACCTGAGCCAAAGCAGGCAGGAGTGCCCAAGGGGTTGGCAGGGCCTAGAATTTTCCTGGTTGCCCTGAACTCTGCATCTGGCATTCCTGTGGGTGGGGGCAGTGAAGGAGGAGTATTTGCTGAGCTGCAGCCTCTCTTAAACTCTGCTATGTTGGTGACTCTACATAACTGGGTTTGTTTCTTTCTGCCTCTATTGCCCTGTCTCAAACTCCAATTCTCTGCAAGGGTCAGAGCCCCACATGAACTCCAGACCCTGAGACCCTGACTAGCTATTACCATTTCATCCAAACCCCACTTTGGGCTGGATCTTATTCCCTACACCCTCAAGCTTCTGGCTGGGTTCTTGCCCCCAACAAAGAAGACGGCCAGGAAATGGCACTGCCATTCGTCTAGCTTCAGAGATTGGCACTGCCAGAGACTACCTGTGTCCACCCATGAGTGGCCCTGCTTGGACCCATCCACCTTCTGGATACTCCCTTCTCCAGGCTCCTTGATGCTACAATCCCAGCCTGCTGGTGGGTACACGTTCCCAGGTCTGAAGCTCTAGCTGGGTACAGGGATGCTTTGGGCTGCAGGTAACAGAAACCCAACTACAAGTGGCCTAAACGGTAGGGGTTTATTAACTCCAGAAACCTGGAGGTGGGGGCAGTTTCAGAGCTGAATAACCCTGTGGCCCAATGATGTCAGGGATCCATCACTTTCCAGCTTTCCCTCTCTGCCCGCCTTCCCACCGAGTCAACATTCTTTCACTCTAAGTCATAAGATGACCCTGGGGGGCCATTTGCAGACATGATGGTAGGCGGTGGAGAAGAGGACCATCTTTTCCAAAATCTCTTTCTTGTCCCAGAAACACTGAGAAAGACTTCTTTTAGCTATAAAATGGGAGTAATAGGTCCTATTAGCCAGAATTGAGTCACATGCCCATGCCTGAACCACTCACTAGAAAGTGAAATGAAACCACCCTTACAGGATTGGACTAATCATGGTTTACCCCCTGGGCCTGGGGAAGGGCTGGCTCCAATAAAGGCAGGCCTCTGTATTCCACTTGAACTTTTCCTGTTTGGTGCCAGAGCACCTGGTCACAGCGCTTTGTGGCCAAGGAAGCCATTTTGACTTCTTCCTCTCTGCACCCGGTACGTGTAGAGTGTAAGTAACAGAAACTGACTTTAGACAACTAAAGTGAAAAAGGATCAAGTTGGAAGGATAATGAACGGAAGGAGAATCTCATAGAATTGTTAGGAAGGTTGGAGAACCAGGCTCAAAAGAGGATCCAAGGCCCCTTTAGGGAGCAGAAAACAGGAACTTATTGCTGGCAGTCCTGTCATGGCTGCAGAGATGGAAGATTCAGGGGCATGGAAGGAGCATCAGATATACTTAGCTCAGTCTCATGCCATCCCTCTGGCAGCTGCAGGAAAGCAGGGAGCCTTGCTCTACTGTCCACCAAGAGTGGGAGAACTAATTCCACCAAAATGAAATCAAGGTGCTATTTGCAGAAGTAGGGAGTGAGGGGGTAGGCACTGAGTGGCCAAAACGCAGCAAATGCCCACGGTAACCCATGATGCCTGACCTACCTGAAGACAAAGCAGAGATGGCGGGCTACATGTCCCTCACATGGGGATAAAAGATGACCTTAACTTCACGGGGATGGCCACTCAGAGCAGGAGACACATGAGCACCCTGTCAGGCCCCCAGAAAGGCAGCCCCCCTCTGACATCACCCTGACAAGCAGAGGACTCCATCAAGTCCTTCTAAAGGCAACCTGAGCCACTCACCTGGGGGGTGGCTACTCCTGGCTCCTCCCAGCTGCTCTGGAAATTCTTCTGTTCACCAATTATAGGAAACTGGTGACAGACTCAGAACATTCCCGAGTCTTTCCTCAAGACTGCATGAATCCGAGGCCAATGCCCAGGCTTACCATCCTCCAGGTAGGGCAGGTTTCAGGCTTGCCCAGATCTAATGCAGCAGATAGCAAACCATTATGGAGCGCCTTCTCTGGGGCAGGTAAGGGCTAAGCACTTGGTAGGCA
Organism: Physeter macrocephalus; assembly: GCF_002837175.3. NCBI lineage: Eukaryota > Metazoa > Chordata > Mammalia > Artiodactyla > Physeteridae > Physeter > Physeter macrocephalus. The sequence goes on from NC_041216.1 coordinate 2,744,881, forward strand.
GTATTTCATTTTATCCTCCCAACCATCCTATCGTACGGCTACCATTTTCCTTTTCTACAGATGAGGAAACTGAGGCTTGGAAAGAGTCATTGATTTTCCCATGGACAAATAAGAAGCAGAGCAAGATTCAAATCTGATCCAGAGCCCACCCCTTAATCACTTCACCGTACTGTCTCCCACACCCCACTTCTATCGATATCTTGTTCTTCCTGCTTCGAAGAGAAATGGGACTGTGACCTTAGTTCACACATTTGTCCTCTAGGCTTATCCACTCACCAAAGACCCTCCTCACCTTGGGCATCAGCCTGCCACCTGTCAGAGCCTCGGATGGCTCCAGAATGCCATCCCAGAATGCTAAGTCCTTTCTTACCCCACCCAAGGCCCTTCATGAAAGCACAGTCACAGTTGTACTTTTTAATGTCCACAATGAAACTTTGTCTTTGCCCTCGTAGTTGTGTCTTCCAAGGACATGGCTCTGCCTTCTGTTGGCACAGAGCATCCTTTCTGCTGCCCTTGCCAGTGCCCTCAACCTGGCAAAGGACCAGGAGCTCTACAGGTCCCCAGAGGGCTGGTCTAATGGAGCCATTTGCCAGCTGGGCTCCAGGATCCCCCAGAGGTGCCACAGAACCCCTTCAGGAGCAGCGTTGGAGGGAGTTGTGGGGTAACATGAAACATAACCCACTCAGCTTCTACCAGGGCACCCCATCTTTATCTGTTTTCCACACTGGTCTTCAATGTAAGTTTTATTTTCTAAGAAAAAAACTCTCTGCAGAAAATTTATGGGTTCATTGGATACATTGATGCTTTTTCCCACAAGATTCCACAAGGTTTTCCTTGAACTAAACTCCTGTATCACCCTGGTCACTAGAATTGTCTTATGGAATCATAGCTTATCGTTTTCTCTTTGACCTCATTTGAAGGCCAGTACTTCAGGAATAGCCATATATGCAGGAAATACCTCAGCACACAGTAAAAAATAGAGAAAGTTGTCCACTGTGTTTCTTGGGACCCTTGAAATAAAGACCATGGTAACCAAGTCGTCTCAGAAATCTGGGACAGGGGCTTCCCTGGTGGTGCAGTGGTTAAGAATCCCCCTGCCAATGCAGAGGACACGGGTTCGACCCCTGGTCTGGGAAGATCCCACGTGCCGCGGAGCAACTAAGCCCGCGCGCCACAACTACTGAGCCTGCGCTCTAGAGCCTGCGAGCCACAACTACTGAGCCCACATGCCACAACTACTGAAGCCCGCGCGCCTAGAGCCCGTGCTCCAAAACAAAGAGAAGCCTCTGCAATGAGAAGCCCGTGCACCGCAATGAAGAGTAGCCCCCAGTTGCCGCAACCAGAGAAAGCCCGCGCACGGCAACGAAGACCCAACACAGTCAAAAATAAAATAAAATTAAATAAATAAATTAAAAAAAAAAATCTGGGACAGGAGGGTTTGATTTTCCTAGTTTCCTGGCTCCTTCCTACTACTGACAATAGAACCCATCTTGTTTTGCTCTTTACCTTGGCTACTAGAAGACCCAGAGCTGAGATATTCAACTATGCATCTCTCTTTTAAAAATGTGATTTTTTCCATTGTATAGTACTTGTGTATTTCCTAAGAATTAGAAAAAAAGACAAGTAAAAGGAAGCCAAAACCAAAAATTACTTACTGTGTTTCTACTCCCCAAAAAACTGTTAATATTTTCATCTATTTCTCTGGGTTTTTTTATGTACAGTTTTCATGTGGTTTTTTTTGTAGGGTTTTTTTCTTTTAACATAGGTGAAATCATCCTGCATATAAACTTTATAGCTTGCTTTTCTCAACCTGATATCTAAAGATTATCACATTCTTTCTTTTAAAATTGAAGTATAGTTAATTTACAAGGGTGTGTTAGTTTCAAGTGTATAGCAAAGTGATTCAGTTATGCATACATATATATATGTCTATATATATATATTCTTTTTCAGATTCGTTTCCATTATAGGTTATTAAAATATACAGAGTATAGTTCTCTGTGCTACACAGAAGGTCCTCGTTGTTTCCCTATTTTATATTTAGTAGTGTGTATATGTTAATCCCTAACTCCTAATTTATCTTTCCCCCCACCCCTCACTGTCCCCTTTGGTAACCATAAATTTACTTTCTATGTCTGTGAGTCTGTTTCTGTCTTGAAAATAAGTTCATTTGTATCATTGTTTCAGTTTCCACATATAAGTGATATCATATGATATTTGTCTTTGCCTGACTTACTTCATTTAATATGATAATCTCTAGGTCCATCCATGTTGCTGCAAATGGCGTCATTTCATTCTTTTTTTATGGCTGAGTAATATCACATTCTTAAAGGATGCAGAGTATTTCATCAGGTAGATCAGAGGTCAGCAAGCTTGTTCTGTAAAGGGCCAGATAGTAAATAATTTAGGCTTTTCAGGCCATACTGTTTCTGTCCCTACTGCTCCACTCTGCCTCTGTAGTAGAAAAGCAGCCATAGACAATATGTAAATGAGTGGGTGAGGTTGTGTCTCAATGAAACTTTATTTACAAAAACAAGCGCCAGTGAGATTTGGCCTGCAGGCTGTAGTTGCCAGCCCCTGATATAGATGGAGTCTAGTTTTCATAGACCCGTTATCCATTTCCATATGTTAGCACTTAGGTTTGCCTTCAGTTCTTAGAATTTTTGTCCCTTAGACTATATTCCTGGAAATTGAGATGACTGTGCCCCAAAGTATGGATATTAGTGAGGCAAAGCTCTTGGTTCATGCTGTGAATTGTTTTCCAAAAGCGTTCTCCCAAATTCCACTACCAGCAGTGATGTGAGTGCGCCCATTTCCCCAAACCCTGTGTGCACTGGGCATTGTCCTTCAAGACATTTACCTCCAGCCTCCCGTGCTCCCTTATGTCTGGACTTTGCTTTTGTCTGATGTTTCACGCCTTGGTCTGCACTTTTATTCTTTAATCTTCCTCACTTTCTTTTTGGAAGTAGGTAAGATTTAAGCAAGCAGGGGTCAAGTTCAGGGGTTGGGGGAGCCAGGGAAGCACAGAGTCCTGAAGGTCCAGTGAGGGTGGCACTGGCCAGCAGGGCTGACAGCTGTCCTTCTCTGCTGGGTGAGGGACCCACTCTGGTGGGTGGGCACTGACTAGAACTTCCAGAGCCTGCATCACTGTGGGTCAGGTGGGAGAGTGGAGATGAGACTGCCATGGGGAGAAAGGAGCAACGTGGCAGGAGGGGACAAAGTGGATTTGGGGCTCAGACGACGCAGGCTTCCATCAGGCTCTGTGTGTGAGCTTGAGCAAGTTATTTTACCTCTCGAATTTGCCCAATTTTTCATCTGTAAAGGGGATCAAACAGTCAACTGCACAGGACTGTCCTGAGGATTCAACAAGAGCCTTAATACCAGACCCTTGCACAGTGCCTGGCACAGAGAAAAGACTTAATGTGTCTCTGTTAAGTTGAATTGGCTCGAATGCTAGGGTCTTAGGAATGATGGGAAACAGATCATATGAATATTTTTTAAAAGAGAAAGAGTTTGGATCCAGTGCACAGTACAGGGTGGGCCTTCAGAAAACAATTGATGATGAATGAATGGATGGAACTGTGAAGTCAAACAGCTCCCGCTTTGTCACCTGTTGGTTATACGATCTTGGACAGAACACCTCCCTCCCTACAGTGCTTCAGCATCCTTCTCTGAAAAATGGGTTTACTGAAGGATATTTACCTAGTGCTCCCAGATGAGAAAACAATCATGGGTGGCTGAGTAGTCTGTTCAGGGTCTCCCAGCTGGTCCACAGAGAGCTCAGGGTGCCCACCTGCCGGCTTGTTATTAGGATTACACGAAGCCAGGATTGTAAAGTTTCTGGCTCAATAAATGTTCATTCTTTCCCTTAAGCAAGCTGGTCTGCCAGCCTGGGGGTCTTGGCCAGGGAAACTGAGCACAGGGGGAGTCTGCAGCCACCGCAGGGACTGGAACTGCCCCAGAGGCTGCTGCACGGTGGCTGTGGGTTGCTGCCACTGGCGCCTGGGAGGAGCGCTCCAGGTGGATTCTCTGGAGATCACCTCTCCTAGGGGACCATTTCCCAAGAGCTGTCTCGCCTCCACGGATTCCAGTGTGTGCTGTGGCCAAATAGAGAATTTGCCTTTTCTCAGCAGCCTTTTGGCCGAGAGCGCAGCCTAGGCTTTTCTAACAAGCCATAGCTCTCGTAGAGGAATGCAAAGCCCATGTGAGGGAGCATGTGGTAGGAGCAGCACTTAGCACAGGACGAGCTGGACCATGGGACGAGCTCCATCACGGTCAGCTGCTGTTGACCTTGCTATCACCACTGCTATGGACCTGGGCTGGGTATAGGAGGCTTTACCTCCTCCATATGACATCTGATCAACCCAACTTCCCTTCAAGGAAGGTGTGCGTATCCCCATTTTACAGATAAGGAAACTGAGGCAGGTATGGGGAGGTAAGTACACAACTAGTAGTAACGGAGTGACAGTATAAGGCCTTGAATTTAACTATCTGACTCTAGAGCCCATATTCTTAACCATTAGTCATATTTACTGCTCTTCATTGGACATAAAACCTCTCGGTGAAGCAGAAAGGGCTTTTAGTCCTGAAATGACCAATGTCCTTCCTTCTGGATTTGTCTGACCCAGGAACTAGGGGACCCTAGATTCTTTGAGGCCAGAACTCCAGCTACTCTTTTGACTGACTCATTCATACTGGAGGCACAGTTATTGACCTCTTTCCAGGGAGTATTTCATCAACCATCCAACAAATGTTTTTTAGGGATCTTCCCTGTGCCAGGCCTTGCTCACGGTGCAGGGAATGCATCACAAGTAGTAATAATTACAACTAACCCTTACCATGTGCCAGGTACTGTTCTAGACACTGCACATAGATTAGCTCATTTAATCCTCACGATCCCACAGATAGCTGGTATTAGCCTTTCCTTATAGATGAAGAAATCAAGGCACAGAGAGGTTAAGTAATCTGCCCAATGTTCCACAGCTAATGAGTATCAGAGTCAGGATTTGAACCCAGGCAGTCTGGGGTCAGCAGCCATACATTTAATTGCCCCTGCACTGTTGTGGCTCACATAATCCCTGAGTCACAGAACTTCTAGTCTTTCTTTTCCAACTGGCATGTTCAAATAGGACCAAACTAGCTTAATTCAGTTTTGTTTGCTAAGAAGCAAACTGGGCAGTGAGAATGAATCATCCCAGATTTGTAAAGTGCTTGACATCATGGGGACAGTGGGAAAGAGTCAAGGTCATGAATGGAACCCTGGTCTATTTTCCACCATGGCCTTGACTGCCATGTGCCCTTTGGCAAGTCTCCTCACCTCTCAGCCTCCGTTTCTTTATTTGCAAAATGGATTGTCAGTACCTGTTCTAACTGCCTCCAGGCATTTTTGTGAAGACCAACTGGTGTGGCAGATGGAAAGAAGATTTAAAATAGAAAAAAAACAGGCACTGGGCAAGGATTTGTTATTGAACCAAAGTGAAATTTTGGTCAGCTTGATGAATGAATGAATGAATGAATGGTCCTAGCAGGCCTGCAGATTGGCTCCCTGGGTAACAAATGGCTCTCTTCGGGAGGTCTGTTGGAAGTTTTCAGAGTCTCATCAGGGCTCTCTCCTTGGCCATGTCCCATGCTCCTGTCCCTTGAGTTATTTTGCATCTGATTTTGTGTGAGGCTCCAAGACTGTTTTGGCAAACATTCATTAATGTGTTGGGAGAAAGGCCTTCTGCTAGACTCAGTGGGGAGATTGAGATGAATTTTGAATGGTCTCTGCTCTCAGGGACTCGGAGAAGTAATAATAATAATAATAGGGCTTCCCTGGTGGCGCAGTGGTTGGGAGTCCGCCTGCCGATGCAGGGGGCGCGGGTTCGTGCCCCGGTCCGGGAGGATCCCGCGTGCCGCGGAGCGGCTGGGCCCGTGAGCCGTGGCCGCTGGGCCTGCCCGGTCCGGGAGGATCCCGCGTGCCGCGGAGCGGCTGGGCCCGTGGGCCGTGGCCGCTGGGCCTGCGCGTTCGGAGCCTGTGCTCCGCAACGGGAGGGGCCGCAGTGGTGAGAGGCCCGCGTACCGCAAAGAAAAAAAAAATAATAATAATAATAATGATAATAACAATGACCAGCATTTACCACATCCCAGATATTGTGTTGAGTTTTTATATGCATTATTTCATTTAATCATTGCAACAATTCCATGACTTACTAAAACTTTTGTCCCATTTTACATGAGGAACCAGATTTAGACAGGTTAAGTAACTTACCCAATTTCACACAACTCTGAAATTATAGATCTGGGCATGAATTTGAGAAAGAATATGTGCATACAAATAACTCTATTATAAGGTGGAAACTACAGTGTATCCTACTAGAGGGGCAAGCACAGGCCTCTTGGCGTTCAGAAAGAGAAGGGAAGCAGGATGATGGTGGCGATGACAATGGTGATGCTGATGGTCTGTTGATGGTAATGATGAGGATATTCATGATGGTGGCGGTAGTGACGGTGGTGGTGATAATGGCAATGATGGTGATGAGGAGGATGGCGATGATGACGATAATCCTCTAGTGCCCATTTGTTGAGCTTTTCCTTCATGCTAGGCCCTGACCTGGGTGCTTCCTACTATCTCATTTCATCCTCATAATGACTTTCCAATGCCAAGGTCATCATCTCCATTTTACCCATGAGGACTCTGAGCTAGGGACAGGCTGAGTGGCCTGCCAAGGGCACGCATCCAATCTGCACCGGGCTGGAGCTTAAGCACGCCTCACGGCAGAGCCACGGCTGTTTCCCATACCAGGGTCCCTAACCCGTGGGCCATGGGGCCGGGCATCCCGGAGATGCTCCATAAATACCTACTGAGCAAATATTGAATGAATGGATCCCCAAGGGGTCAAAACCTTAAACCCAGAAGACAGAAATAGCATGTCTCGAGTGAGTATGTGTAACCGTTATTTAAATAGATGTAGCGGTGCTGTGATCACTAAAATACAAGTTAACTGTAAAGCATTATGTTCCTGTAGCTTTTGTATTGTTCTTAATTCTTTTTTTCAATGAAAAGATACTAAGTGTACAGTTAGGAGGAGTTTTGAGAAATATTTTCACACAAAAAGGGGTCCTCGTGCTAAAAATGGTGGGAAGCATCCTGCAGTCCTGCATGTCGTGTGAAGTGCTTTGCCCAGCGTCTGGCACAGAGGTCACTCAGAGGAGAGAGGAAACCCACCAGGCTGGGGATTGGGAACTGTGGCATTTGTCCTGGGTCTACAAGTGACTTACGAGACCTGAGCTGTCCCTTTCCATGGCTGTCTCTATAAGACCTAACACCAGCATCTAAGAGATTTCCCAAGTGGCTATGGAATGCTGGCATGAATGAATGGATAACGGAAGAAAAAGATGAGTGAATTATGACGAATGGTGCTCAGGGAGCCTGTGAGGGGATGTTTTCCCCAAGGAGTGCTTGAAAGTGAGAGATTTTCAGCCAGAGAGCAGAAATAGAACACAGGGGGTTCAGCAGGGGCTGTTGACTCCAGACTTCCAGCTCTGTGAGCGGGTGGTTAGGCTACGGTGGCATCCCCAGGGGTGTCTGATCTTGACCCTGTGATGACCCTGTTGGAGAAGGGGTGGTGGCTGGAGCTTGGCTGTGAGGCTACGCTCAGCAAGGCTGTGCTCCCTATTTGGGGATACATTTTTCAGACTCAAGTGCAAGTTGACAGATGGCAGTGGTATAACATTCTCACATTCTCTACTTCCCACAGGCCTCCTTCCAACACAGCCCTGCGAGCTCTTAAAAACCTCTGTCATATCTCGACCATGAGACCACGGCTGGCTCTTGGCAGGTAAGCCCCCCATTGCTCCCTCACACCACGGGGCATGGAGCAGTTTCAGCACAGCCCTAAGGCCATGGGCATGATTGTGGCCAAGAGGTTAGGTGGGGCTGACCCCAGTCTTGACAGGAGAATGGAGCCTCACACTCTACCAGGACTTCAGGACAAAGCTGCCCGATGTCCAGAGTCCTGCGGCTGCCATTTCTACCAATGGCAGTGTATGGCTCTAGGAACGTGTCCTGGGACAGAAGCCAGGGAACTGGTTCTGACACCGTATCAGCCTTTACTGCTCAGGAGACTCTCAGGCAAGAACCTGCCTTTCTGGGTTTCTGTTTCCCTATGTGAAAGTGAGGGAATAGGACTCAGTGAACCGGACTCAGTGAGCCAGCTCTTCTAGCCTCCGGCCAAGGCCATGGGCTGGGAGGAGGGACGGTGGGGACAGCAGCTGTCTGCCACTTCCCTAGGGCTCGTCTCCTGTTTGAATGCTCCATGGACCTCCACGGAGAGCCTGGGCTGGGCTTTGCGTGTGCCGTGCGTGTGCATGTGTGCATTTGGGCCCAGGACCTGTGTCCCTTCCAGCAAACTGTGCTTGAAGTCGAACTCACGCATGGACAGTCACCAGCCCTGCACCTGCCCTGTCATGGCTGGACAGCACACCACGGTCACTGCAGGCTGTGGTGCCCAGATGGGACGGGCAAAGGCTGCCCACAGGCTGAGAGCATGGGCAGTCCTGCAGCCGAGTGTGGGTGTGAAGATCAAGCTGGGTGACGGGCAACACAGGGTGGGAGGCTAGGTTACCGTAACGGTGAGGCCTTCATTCGTGTGGGAGTGAGTGCAGGACCAAAGCTCATGGGCAGATCTTCAGGGCAGGCTGGGAGGGCTGCCCAGGAGATGAGACCAGGAGGGCACTGAGGCCTAGAGAGGAATAAAGCACATCATTGCCCTGAAAAAGCTTCCCATCCGAAGGAGGAGATGATGTGCAAATAGCCACAGTACAGGAAACCTGTGAAGGCGGGAGGGGTCCATTCTGTCTGGGTTTGGCTGTGGGGTGGAAAAAAGGAAGAAGGGCGTTCTAGGCTAAGGAGACAGCATGTACAAAAGGGGAGTGGCTGGGGTGTAGGCCCAGAGGAGGAGTGAGGAGAAGTGAGGCTGAGAGAAGTGGGTGGGCCTTTGAACGCCAGGCCAAGGAGCTCGGGGTGGGCCCTTTATAAAGCACATCATTGCCCTGAAAAAGCTTCCCATCCGAAGGAGGAGATGATGTGCAAATAGCCACAGTACAGGAAACCTGTGAAGGCGGGAGGGGTCCATTCTGTCTGGGTTTGGCTGTGGTGTGGCAAAAAGGAAGAAGGGCGTTCTAGGCTAAGGAGACACAGCATGTACAAAAGGGGAGTGGCTGGGGTGTAGGCCCAGAGGAGGAGTGAGGAGAAGTGAGGCTGAGAGAAGTGGGTGGGCCTTTGAATGCCAGGCCAAGGAGCTCGGGGTGGGCCCTTTATGATCAAGGAAGGAAAGGAGATGGTCAGCTCCGTGGTGCCAGGAGAGGCCTCTGGGACCCGGGGAGAGGCTGAGAGCAAAGAGGAGGGGCTCATGTTGGAACCTACTGAACATCGGCCACGGGAGGCCCAGGGCAGGATGCCCCTCACTGAAGGGTCTGTGCCCCACCGGGGCCCTTCAGGTCTCCCGAGGAAGAGCAGCCACAGGGGCGCTGGGGTCCCCGTCCTGTGCTGGGGGCCTCTCCAGTGGAGGGCTGCTGGCCTGGCCATTAGAACCCCTCTTCCTGCCCCACGCAGCTCCCCTCCTCCCCAGCCCCTGAAGAACGGTGGGCCACCTCCCCCAGGGCAGCAGTCATGTAAGGATGCAGTGTTGTTACCGAGGCCCTTCTCAGCCTTCTCCTGTCCTCTCCACTACACAACGAGGAGGCTCCCCCGCTAGAGTCGTTTTCTGTGTGGTGGGTAACACTCCGCAGTCGCGTAGTTTTACAGTTTCCTCTCTTGGCAGAACTCAGAACGCCTTCACATCTGTTGTCTCTCCTGGGACAGAAGAAAGAGTAGGCTCTGGGACCCGAGAGAGCTGGACTCCGGCCCTGCCCTGTCACTCCCTGGGGAACAGTGTAACCGCCTGTGCCTCAGGGTCTTCATCTCCTAAATACCCACCTCCTCGGGTGGTTCCAGAATCAGATGCCAGAGCTCATGTGAAAGGCCAGCTCGGTGCCCGTCACATGGGGAACTTATATTCTGTGCTGCTCCACCAACTCATGTCCCAGTGATGGAGCAGATGGCCCGGAAAGGCCTGTGGGTTTTTGGTTCAAGGGTGGCATGAACAGTTCGCACCTGTGCCTTAACAGGCAGGCAGGCCCATGGACTTAATTTTCCTTTGAAAAGTTCATTCAGCAGAACATTCCTGGCACCTCGTCTGTTCCAGGCACTGGCAGACACTGGGGGCCCCGACAGGAATAAGATGGTCCCTTCTGCAGAAGGGATGTGTAAACAAATAGCAACACACTGTAAGAAAGGGACAGAGCTGTGGAAGAGGAAGCGTGGAAGGATCGGTAGGGATTCGTCAGATCAGGAGAACCGTGGAAGGCAGCGAGGGCATTCCAGGCAAAGGGGCCAGCAGGTACGCAGGCATCACCGTGGGAAACCTCCTGCTTGGTGGGGCATCTGTGTTAGTGTTTACGATGACCTGCTCTGCAGAGCTCCCCGTCACAGAGAAGCATCCAAGGAATCCTGCACCTGCCCCCTTGTCAGCTCAGGAGGGTCAGATCCAGGCCAGGCTTCACAGTTTAAGAGGAACATCAGTGAGTTCTGAGATACGGCCAGATGTGCAACTTCTAGTGCCCAGGCAGCAAGGAGCTTCTGATGCTTTTCTTGCTTTGAGTTGAGGGCACGTGTTACCCACAAACTCAGAATTAGTCAGGGAAACGTTATTGCTGTCTTTGTGCTGGGGCCTGGGATGGAGAGGAATAAACATGGATCCTGCCCCAAGTACAGAGAAAGAGGTGGACAGACCTTAAAGGCCCATATCACATATCTACAGATGCTCTAACGGGGTGGGGAGGGCATTCAAAGTGCTAAGGGGCTGTAGGGGAGGGGCAGTCAGAAGGCAGGAGCCGGGGGCCATCATAAGGAGGGAACCTGAGCCAGATGATAATAAGAATAAGAATACTTATAATAACTAATGATTATTGAGCACTTACCATGTGCCAGGCACTGCTCTAAGAGTTTTATATGGATTTACGTTTCACCTACACAACAATGCTATGAGGCAAGTGCTGTTATCATCCTCTTTTACAGATGAGGAAAGCTGATGCACAGAGAGGCTGAGTAACTGTCCAAGGCACACACAGCTGGGAAGTGGCCTAGCCAGGCTGAACCTGGGCAGTCTGGCCTCAGAGCCCACTCTTGAATGACCTGGCATAGCCTAAACACTAAGCACTCTCTAAGAACTAGAGGCACCAACAGGATTGGGACCATGTCTGTCTTGCTCTAGCACAGAGTAGGCACTCAATAAAAATGCGTTCCGTTCACTAACTAGAATGCACAGATGCATGGATACGTTGATCCCTGAAAGAGCAGGGACAGAAAATGGGCACAGGGACAGGCACTGCAGACAGAGGTTGCAGCTGAAGCAAAGGCCTCAGGTACCAGCACGTGGAGTTGCTTCGAGGCTCTGCCAGGTCTGGAGCACTGGAAGGCTGGAGGGGACCGGATAAGGAAGGCAGAGTTTGAAAGGGAGCTTCCCTGGCCAACCCTTCCTGTTCCAAAGAACTGGCACCTGCCCGCCTTCCCCTGCAAGCCTTCCCCACCCAACCTGTCCCACATCAAGAAGGGGAGGATGCCTTGACCTTTGTGTCCCCACACCTCTCTGTCACCCATTCCTTCAAAGGCTCCCAGAGGCAGGGGAGGCCTGCACCACCCAAGAGGGCCTTAGGAAAGACAGTTTAAAACGTGCTCCTGTACAGGATGGCTTTCTGGATGTTTGAAGCTTCAGGGAGCCGGTGTTTTTCAAAGATCCTTCCTTCCTTCCTTCCACCTCTGTGGGCTATGCATGGGAAACAAGGGCTGGGGCTTAGTTCTGTGGCTTCCTAGCTGGGCGCCGTTGGGTAAATCGATTCTGTGCCTCAGTTTCCATCTCCATAAAGTGGGAATAAAAACAACAGAATTAAAGTGAGCAAGGTTTGGGGAAACTCCCATTCAGATCGAGGCTCAGTGAAACGCAGTTTCTCGGCTTCCTGCTTTGCTTCCGGGGCCTCAGTTTCCTCCATAAAAGGAAGACTTGGAGAATGTTGATCTTTCCAGCTTGACATTCTAGAATTCAAAGCTGTCCACACTGGTGGACTAGATATACAGACACATTTACACACACATATGTGCTATATGACTATAAGCATATACAATTTAATCACTTTTATAAATTTAAAATGTATACTAAATTATATTTAATATAAACATATAATTGACAGCATCTTTGTTGTGTTTTCTTCTGATTGAAAAAGTAATACATATTTACTGAGAACATTTTGGAAAGTATAGAAAAAGAAAAAAATTCAGCCACTATTCCACATTTGACACTGCCTCTTAGATATTCAGGGGATTCCTCTCCCACCTTTTTTCCTATGCACATACACAGATTTTTCAAAAACATATTTGGGATGGTACTCTGCATCCTATTTTTTAACTCAAGCTGAGCTATGGAGCCAGGTCTCCGGGCAGGGCTGTCGTCCCCACGCCCGAGAGGAACCAGAGGCAGCTGCTACCACAGCTGTTCTGTGCCCGCTTCCCTGCTCCTGCCTGGGCGGCCGGCTGCAGGCATCTGACCTTCGGATGTTCTGTGTCTCTGGCGGGTGCACATTTTACACTAATTTTAGCCTAGCCTCTCAGGCCCGCTGGCCTTGGGGGCTGCACACAATGGACGGCTTATGTAGACAGCTGCCAACAGTGCAGGAAGAACCGTCCCACCTTAAAATGTTCCTCATCGCCGGCCAGTCCTCTGCTCTCAGAGAACAAGCCGGCTCCCTGTTCCTTCTCTCACCCGGAAGGGGCCAATGTTGATGTTCCCAGCCCAGCAGGCTGGACCTGGCGGGCAGGTGGCCCACCAAACACATGGGCGATTGCTTCTCTGGATGGGGCCGTGTTTTTACAGGACAGGCTTGAATTTGAGCTGGAACAGCTGAGAGAGACTTCCCAGGAAATTGCTGGGTGGTGAGTTTGCAGCAGGGCAGCTGGGTGTCTGAAATGTCCCTGGGTGTGTATAGAGAGCCTTCCAGAGCCTCACCTTAATGCTTTACCTTTGTCAAGTGTGTACAAACGTACAATGTTCTTTGACATCCGGTTTTGTCCTGATGACAGCCCTGTGTATTGGGTGACAGAATTCCCATTTTACAGGCAAGGGAACTGAGGTCGAGATGGGGAAGTAATTCGGTCAAGGTCACCCAGCAAGTCAGTAGCAGGGACTTGAACATGAACGTGGGTCTCTCACCCCAAGTCCAGGGCTCTTTCCATTCACTGGCATCGTACAGGTAAGGGCTTCAACCAGGTTCATATGCATCTGCTCTGTGTTTCCCAGGTTTGGTATTGTTTTTGCAAAATGGAGATACTTTAATTTTCACCTTAAAAGTCATACGTGTTGTGCTTCCCTGGTGGCGCAGTGGTTGGGAGTCCTCCTGCCGATGCAGGGGACACGGGTTCGTGCCCCGGTCCGGGAGGATCCCACATGCCGCGGAGCGGCTGGGCCCGTGAGCCATGGCCACTGAGCCTGCGCGTCCGGAGCCTGTGCTCCGCAACGGGAGAGGCCACAACAGTGAGAGGCCCGCATACCGAAAAAAAAAAAAAAAAAAAAACACA
>NC_041216.1:2758554-2785782 GCF_002837175.3 Physeter macrocephalus
GCCGATGCAGGGGACACGGGTTCGTGCCCCGGTCCGGGAGGATCCCACATGCCGCGGAGCGGCTGGGCCCGTGAGCCATGGCCACTGAGCCTGCGCGTCCGGAGCCTGTGCTCCGCAACGGGAGAGGCCACAACAGTGAGAGGCCCGCGTACCGCAAAAAAAAAAAAAAAAAAAAATTGGTACGTGTTTATTGAAAATAAATATACCTAGTTGGTCTGTTTCTAAAGCACAAATCTGATCGTGGGAGACTCTTGCTTCAAAATGTGTGACGGCTCCCTTTGTCCACAGAGTGAAATCCACGTGCCTTAGCCTGACATCGAATCTTCACAGCTTGCTACCTGCTCAACCCCTTCCCCACAATCTCCCAGTCTGGGCTCCCCCAGCACTTAGATAGCTCTACCGTGGCACCAAGGTGGGGCTGGAAACTTTCCTTACGATCTGCGTCCTGAGCAGAACAGAGCCATGAGGCAAGAGACCAGTGGGTTACTCATCTCCATGTCCCTGGGGCCCACCCGTGGCCAGACATGGAGCCAAGACCAGTAAATGTATTGGTCCCCAACCCACGGTCCTTTATGAGAAACTGGAGCTTTGATCTATGCTTAGAAGAAAGCCAAGGCCTGCCCGGCAGCTGCCAGCCCCATAAGGAAGTGGCTGCTTGGCCGGACTCCCAGGAGATGCCTGCAGGGCCAAGTCAAGAAACACCAGCCCTGGGCAGGCTGGGAGGAGGAAAACGGAAGGGCGTCCCCAGATGTGTGCTGGAGACCAACCCCTTACCCCATGGCAAACCTTCCACCTCCACCCCCTCCCCTCCCCAGTCCCTTGGTGACAATACAGCCTGTGTAATACATCCGCAGCCCGGACAGTGGCTCTTTGACCCAAGTCCGATGCTCTTCAGGAACAATCCATAGGCATCACAGCTGCTCTGGGGGGAGAAAAGTTATCCAGGGACTATCTTGGCTCAGTGAGGGCAGGACCCTCTCTCTCCGACTCCATGTGGGGCTCCTCTCTGGGCTTGGCCCCTCAGCCTCCCAGACTCTGAGCTCTGGACATTATTGTGAGAGAGGCAAGGCCTTTAGAGTCCCACAGCCTCAGCTCCTGCCAGTCCTGTCAGTTACTAGCTCAGGGCTCCATCTCTCTGAGCCTCAGTTTCCCCGTCTGCAAAATGGGACTAGTGATACCAGCCTTTCAGGGTTTTTGTATCTTGCAGGAAAGTGCTTTTCAAAAAGCCTAGCAGAGCAGCAGACACACAGTGAATGCCTGTGCTCCTTCTTCTGGAGGGTTCTCAGGGCCTCGAGAGCCTCCCTGAGAAGTGCCAAGGCTGCTCGGTGAGGGTGGAGGTCTCTGGGGAGAGGTGCCGGGGCAGGTTGTACATGGCACAGCAAGCTAGCAGCTACCACTTCTCTGATTCTGACATGGTCTCGGGGATTTAGCCAAAGACAAACATTTTGTTTTCTAATGAAAGCCCGTGGAAAAGTAGACTCTTATGACAGTTGTTTCACTTCACTTTCAGCTTTCTAGGAAGATGTCTTTCGTTCATTTGTTCATTCATTTATTCATTCGTTCTACAAATATCTCCATGGCCTTGACCACCTGCCAGATGTGGCAAGAGATGCACAAACAGGCCATGCAGGGCCCCTGCCTTCCAAGAGCCCACCGTCTCACTAATAATTGTCATTCAGGGTAAAAACGTAGGAATGACATGGGAAAGGCACAGCGTTGGGGTAGGGAGTGATCGTTTCCTGAAGGATTGTTTGGGAAAGGGTCCATGAAGAAGGTGGCACCAAAAGGAGCCAGTTAGGAAGCACAGAGGGAAAAGACTCCAGTCTCCAAAGAAATAGAAGCATAAAATTCCAAGAATAAACTTAGGAAGTCATTGTGGATTAGTCTATAAGTTAAATGAAATCCCAATTAAAATCTCAACAAAATTTTGTAATAAAATGATTATAAAGTACATCTGGAAAAATAAACATGGATGAATAGCCTAGAATAATTCAGTGTTGGTAAAGTGTAGCTCAGTGGACCTGAACAGAGCACCCAGAAGTAGATGTAAGTGAGCGTGGTGTTTAGAATTAGAGACAAAAAGGCGATGATTCCTAACATGCTACAAAGACAACCAGTTAGCTATTTGTAGATGGAAAAAAAAAGAATGAAACCAGATCCATAATTCAGTCCTCACATCAAAATATTTCCTAGGTGAAGAAAAAGCATGAAACCAGAAAAGTACTAGAAGAAAAACAATGAGGGAACATTTATGTCATATTGGGATGGAGAATGCCTCCTTAAGTAGAAAACTAAATCCAGAAATCATGAAAGAAAATAATTAAAGACCCCACGGGCAAAAAACACAATAATCAAGGTTAAAAGATTATAACAAGCTAACAAAAGTATTTCAATTTGCAAAAGACAAAATAAGGGCATATTAAGCATATGAAGGGTAGTCACCAGTAGTCAAAGGATGTACATTAAAGAATCAAGATGTACGTTTGGGTGCCTATTTCTTTTTTTTACAATCTTTTACAATTTATTTTTTTTTAATTAATTTGTTTATTTTTGGCTGTGTTGGGTCTTCGTTGCTGCGTGTGGGCTTTCTCTAGTTACAGTGAGCGGGGGCTACTCTTCATTGCGGTGCGCGGGCTTCTCGTTGCGGTGTCTTCTCTTGTTGTGGAGCACAGGCTCTAGGTGCATGGCTTCAGTAGCTGTGGCACGCAGGCTCAGTAGTTGTAGCTCGTGGGCTCTAGAGCACAGGCTCAGTAGTTGTGGCGCACAGGCTTAGTTGCTCCGCGGCATGTGGGATCTTCCCGGACCAGGGCTCGAACCCGTGTCTCCTTTATTGACAGGTAGATTCTTAATCACTGCGCCACCAGGGAAGTCCGGGTGCCTATTTCAAAGCATGAAAAAACCTGGGGAAATGAGGAATGGGACACAGGGACACTGGAGCACTGTTAGTGGATTGTGAATTGATACATTTTCTGGTGGGGAGGTTTAACAGTACGTACCAACATTTTCAAATGTGCATACCCTTCAACTCAGCAGTCCACTTCTAAATAGGTATCCTAAGGAAACAATCAAAAAGTGCCTGGAATTGTATGTATAAGAAGGCAACAGAGCACAGTGGTTAAGAGTGAGGCATCAGAGGTCAGAGAGACCTGGTTTTATGCCATATGACCCTGAAAGAGTTACTTAACATCTCTAAGCATCAGTGCCCTCAACTGTAAAGGGGGCATAATAATAACACCACTTTCATAGGCTTATTGTGAGATAATAGTCAATGAGATGATACTTATAAAATTCATAAATATGATTTATATAAATGTAAATGTATCTGTATACTTGTTTATAAATAAAATTCAGTGAAATAATACTTACAAAACTCTTAGCAGAGGGCTGGGCCCATAGTAAGTACTGAATAAATGTGGCTATTTTATTATTAGCAATAAGGCTGTTTATCATAGTGTTGTTTATAATAGTGAATAATCAGAAACAACCAAATTGTCCATCAGTAGGTTAATAAGTAAAAGAATGCTCATGGAGATGCAGCCATCTAGAGACCTGTGTTTATGGGTCTGGAAAGGTGTTTTTCACATAATAGTGTATGAATATTTTTTTAAAGGTGTCAAAAGAATGTGGAAGGTATGTTCTAAATGGTGTACATCTGTGTATCTAGAAAAGTACTGTTCATTCTTGTTATTAACAGTAGTTAAGTTCTATAAAGTTCCACAGACACTGAATCTATTTTGTGAGCACTGAACCATTGTTCCTAGGAGAAATACAGCATTGGTGCCTGAGAGCCTCTGGTCACAACTTTCTTGTCAACCTGTCAGTACGTAACCTTGTTGTATGTGTGTTTCTATCAAAACACCTTATTTAATATATACTGTTGATTCATTAACATTGCACTCACGGCCAACAGCCCTGTAAGTCTTGCCTGAATGAAGCGTATCTAACACATGCGTTGTCTCTGTAAGGCACATCACAGTGAAATTACTGACAAAAAACACAAAAGTGCAAACATCATGACACTAAATAGACTGTAAAAAGGACACTTGTTGACATAGGGAAGCTGAAACAAGAAGGCAGTGTCGATGGACATTTAGGTGGCTTCCATGTCTTGGCTATTGTAAACAGCGCTGCAATGAACATTGGGGTGCATGTATCCTTTCGGACCATGTTTTTCTCCATGTATATGCCCAGGAGTGTAATTGCAGGATCCTGTGGTAGCTCTGTTTTTAGTTTCTTAAGGAACCTCCCTACTGTTCTCCATAGTGGCTGCACCAATTTACATTCCCATCAACAGTGTAGGAGGGCTCCCTTCTCTCCACATCCTCTCCAGCATTTGTTGTTCGTGGATTTTTTCATGGTAGCCATTCTGACTGGTGTGAGATGATATCTCATTGTAGTTTTGATTTGCATTTCTCTAATAATTAGCAATGTTGAACATCTTTTCATGTGCCTCTTGGCCATCTGTATGACTTCTTTGGAGAAATGTCTATTTAGGTCTCCACCCATTTTTTGATTGGGTTGCTTGTTTTGATGATATTAAGCCACTTGTGGGGAGACTCAAATCTTTTTCTCTGCGCATGTCTGCAAATGACCACAAAAGCACCATGAGCATTGATTTCAGGATTGCAAACCAACTTAGTGAGTAGGTGAATTTACAAATGCAGAAACCTTGAATAATGACAATCCACTGTATCTAAAAAAAGATGGTCATGTTAATGATAGTTATCTGACGGTCAGCATGAAAGGTAATTTCTCCCTCTTTCTTCCTCGTACTTATAATGCTTTAACTTTTTTATGGTGGACATGTGTAAGTAAAATCAGGCAAAGCAGTAAAGTTATTTTCATTTTGGGAAGAAAAACTTGTCACTGATGGCTTTCCATTGTCAAGATAAAAGCCAAACTCAGTAGAATAATAAAAATAGCTAATAATTTTAGATAATGCTTACTATGCACCCCACAGTTTTCTAAGCCCTTTATGTATATTAATTCATGTACTCCTCACCAAAAGAGATAGGTAGTATTATTATATTATCCTCATTTTAAGGTGAGAAAACGAAGGCAAAGAGAGGTCAGATAACTTGCCCAAGGTCAGAGCTAGTGAGAAGCAGAGTTCAGATCAGAACCCAGGCAGTCTGGCTCCAGAATCCATGCTTTCAACCAAAATTCTGTGAGCGCATGCTCAGTGCCTAGCCTGGCTCTGGGTCGCAGAGATGCCCAGGAAAATCTGACCAAGAGACTTGCAGTCTGGATTGAGGGCAGCAACAAGGGTACACCAGCACTGTAGGCTCGTGGCAGGGCGGTGGGGGGCTTCCCGGCCCAGCCTCAGGGCTCAAAGAAGGTGGCATGCTTTAGCCCAGCACTCCAGGCCCCCCCAGTCTGGCTCCCCTTCCTTTCTCACATTCGTACAGGCACACCCTCTCTCCCACCAGGGCATCCCACCCCCAGCCACATGCAACCACGCCCCCTCTCTGAAGGAGCTCAAAAGTCATCTTCTTGGGCTTCCCTGGTGGGGCAGTGGTTGAGAGTCCACCTGCCGATGCAGGGGACACGGGTTCGTGCCCCGGTCTGAGAAGATCCCATGTGCCGCGGAGCAGCTAGGCCCATGAGCCATGGCCGCTGAGCCTGCACGTCCGGAGCCTGTGCTCCGCAACGGGAGAGGCCACAACAGTGAGAGGCCCGCGTACCACAAAAAGAAAAAAAAAAACAAAAAAAAGTCATCTTCTTTCTCAAGCCGTCAGGAAGAAGCGAGGGCTCTTCTCCCGATCACCTCTCTATTTTGGAGCCATTATCTCTACTCACCTGTCCATCTACCCCCTCGAATGAACTTGTCTCATTTCATCTATCAATAAAAGCGTGTTAAATGAATAAATAAACAAACAAGTGGAAATACCTAAAATTCTGAGCCCTCCCCCCAAATATAGGCCAATGGGATTGTAGCGCAGTTGCTATTGAAGGCTGCCAAGGCTCTGGAGGGCTCTGGAGGGCTGCGCTGTCTGCCCTGGAGCCTCTGTGACCACAGGATCGGGAGGTGGAGCTGACAGGGCTGCAAGACCTACATTAGCCAGGGTGTTGTTTCTGTGGCTTCTGAAAAAACCCCCACCCCAGTGGGAAAGACTGAGAAAGGTCCCATTCAGCTTCTCTTGGCATTTCCAAGGGAAAGGATGGGGTTTGGATTGGCTGGGCTAGGGACATCTTTTCTAAAATAGCCTCATGCATATTCAGCTGGTCCCTGAAATAGTTGGGTGGCTATTTTAAGCGGCTTCTACTCAGATGCCCACACATAATGGCATCTACCTTGAGCGTGTAAACCAGCAAGAAGAAAAGAAAAGGGTATGAGAGGACAATGTTAGGAGGCTTTTGATGGATTCCTACCACTCCTCCCCCACCCCTTGGTGTGTTTTCCTCTCGGGGACTCTCTTGCATGAAACTGAAAGTCATGGTTACTATGACAACTCACTGGAGGAGTTCCCATCCAGTGACCTCACCCACCCGGATCTCAGAAGGCACAACTACACCAGGACAACCATCACTTAAAGCACAATAACGTTAAGTCCATGACAGAAGTTGGTTAGTTTACTCCTGAGAGAGTCCCTTAGTACCCATTTCCTCATGGTTTGTACACAGTCTAACAAGTTCCCAGCAGATTAGAAGTAGAGGGTGGGAGGGCAGAGAGACCCTAACAGCAGGAGGTTGAGGTTACAACAGACAACCCAGCTGTTAGAGTAAAGAGAGAGCAACTCTATAAAGGACACATTTATTAACAAATATGTACTGAAGCATCAATGTGTACCCTGTTTGCTGGGGAAATAAAGATAAATAAGACACAGGTCATGGGATGAACAGGTAAATAAACAATTGTAAGTGTATTTATCTAAACTCTAACTTTGTTTCCCCCGAAAAAGATTGAAAAAAGAAGATGGAAATACAATGTTATAAGGGCTGAATTCAGAAATACAATGTCATAGGTGCCAGGGTTGAGGTAAGGACACTGGATTTGCAAAGGAAGGAAACAGATCTCTCTGAGGAGTTTGGGAAGGTGAGGCTTGGGCAGAGGTATAAGAGCTCTTGGAGGACAAGCAGGTGGTGGCCTCTGTTCAAGGCGGCAGGCATAGCACGTGCAAAGGAGCAGAGGTGGGAAACAGCAGGTCTGTTTGGGGACTTCCAGCTTAGGGTGGCTAGAGCGTGATGCTGAGGGGGAGGAAGGGGAGGGGGGAGGCGAGGAGGAAGAAAGGGAGATGATGAGAGAAGAGGTGGGCGAGGCCTCAGAGCCACGTCTCCGGGGCCTTGGAGGCTCTGCTCTATTAGAAGAACTCTCTGGGGCTCCTGTGTGTTTGGGCAGAGATTCCTACCCACTCCAGTCACATCTGAAGGTCTCCCTGTGTCATAACATAGCACGGTGATTGGAAGAAAATGAGATTAAGTTAAAAGCTTCACAGGGAGAGGTGTGACTATTAAGAATGAGATGAAAGTTCATTCCAGCTTCTCAGGACATGTATCAGAAAAATAAAATGGCAAGAGGGAAGAGATATGGGAACATATGTGTATGTATAACTGATTCACTTTGTTGTAAAGCAGAAACTAACACACCATTGTAAAACAGTTATACTCCAATAAAGATGTTAAAAAAACAAACAAAAAGAAAATGAACAGGGAGGCTGGAAGCCTGGGCCCCAGCAGGAGGGTAGTGATGGGGAACAACTGACTTGGGGCCCTGGCCTTCAGCCAGCTCAGCTGTATGTCAAGAAGGAGAGATGGCTTACCTTTATATGTCTGAATTTAGGTTTACACTGTTGCCCCATAGTTACCCAGAAAAGATTCTCCTTTGTTTAGGGCAGCCTGGGAATGGTGGGAAAGTGTGTGATACCTTTTAGAAAGATGGTCACTCAGAAGGGCTGGACAAGAGCAAGAGATGAAGCTTAAGGAGGGAAGGCATCCTCTCTGGAGGACACCTGTCCATCAAGGCCTGACCACACGTCACATCTCAGTTGGCTTCTTTGAAGGCTTCAGGAACCATCAGCAAGAATCCCGGTACCCAGAGGTGCTGCATGTCTGTCCTCTTCCTGCCTTGAGTTCCTCCACGTGCATGCAGCTTCTTTATTCTTCCCTTGTTTGTTCATTCATTCATTCATTCCCTCGGAGCTACAGACTGAGAAACTGCTGGCATAGGTAATGTTTGCCTCACTGAATTTTCAAGGATCTGTGAAAGCCCTAAAGTTATAAGAGAATGAGTGCATATTCTGTGTTCATTTTCTGAAGAGATAGTGCATAGCTTTCAGCAGATCCTCAAAGGGGCAGGTGACCCAAAAAAAGGTTAAGAACCACTGATAGAGATGGGTATTGTTTCATTTTAAAACAAATGATTTCATCTGCCCACGGCAGATGCTAAATTAATATTTGTGGAATGAATGAATCGATGCTTACCGTGCTCTGAGCTAGTTGCTTTAACATACTATAATCTCCTAGGGTCCTGTAGTAACTCAGCAGTGAGGCTTTGAGTCTCCCTCTTCACAGATGACAACCAGAGACTCATAGCAGCTTGGAACCACTTCCTGGCTCTGGGGTCAAGAAGCTCCTGCTCTCTGTTTGTTCCCCACCCCCACTCCTGGAAGCCTTTGATACTGCTTTCCCCAGGGCTCCTTGAGCCAGACAAGAGGCCGGGTTTGTACATGGTACAGTCAGTTGTTGAAAGTCCACAGCAAACTCTCACGATCCAGCTGTATCCAGGTCAGACAGTGTTTGACATGTCCTGGAAGTGGCCAGTCACTCTTATCAGAAGCAAAGTAAAGGAGAAAAGAAAACAACTTTATAGGGCTTTTAATGGATTCCTACTCCTTACTGCCATCCTGTAATGTATCTTAAACATCAGCTCACTTTGCTGCAAGAGATTACTTAAACGAGGACTTTGCTCTTTGAAAATATAGCCCAGAACCCAAAAGTAAGCCCAGAAATGTGTCAAGATAGACACAACATGAGGCCACTTCCATATACATAAGCCGGTTCTTTTGCTCATAGTGGAATCCATTGGTGCCCGTTTTCTTCATAATTCTAACACACGCCCAGCCTGGGGGAGTAGGGGGTATGGGAAGATGGTGAAACAGGACACGGGCTGCATGGATGAAGGGAGAGCCACACCACAAACCCCCACAGGTGCCCTGTGCTGGTTATTGAGGCTTACAAATACGACACAGAACGTGCCTTTAAGGAACTTGCGATCCAGCTAGAGAAACAGATGGAAAACAATTAAGTGTATTTATTTATTCAAATCCTCCCCTTGCTCCAGCAAGGATTCTAGGTAGAAATAGGAAGTATGATATAGTAATATGGTGTTATTGAGGTGGGGATGGGGGCTCACAAAGGAGGGGATGCTCTCTTCTCCCTGGGGAGTCAGGGGGTCTCAGAGACAGTGGTGCTCGTCCACTTGGTGACCCAGCAGGTGGCCTGTGTCGCTGGAGCATGGGGCAGACAACCCTCCATCCAATGTATGTGCTGTGAGCTGGTCCTGCCCCTTGGGGAACTTCTAGTCCAGTGAAGAAAAGACCTGTGATGTATCTACAGTGCCTCCCTCCTCGCTCTCAGAGGCCTGTTCTCAGCGTATGGAAAGCCCCCAGGCTAAAGAGGCTGTGGCATTTCCTGTTGGTGGCCGATGGGCTTGGTCCTCCTGGACACTCAGCTTCAGGCTGCACTGATCACAGTCCCAATAGTAGCTCTGGCTGCTGGGGTAACACCTCGCGTTCAGACAGCACGGCACGGTTTGCAAAGCTCCAGGGCATCTCATTTGTTCCTGCGTGCAGAAGGCCAGGAGAGAGCCAATTTCCAGGGAGTGGATGGGACCACAGAGGCTCAGAGATTCCAAGTCTCACTCCCAGGAAGTGGCAGAGCCAGGACTGGAATCCTGGGGGAGGGGGAAGAAGCCCTGCCCACACAGGCATGTAGCTGGTGGTGCGAACACCAGCGAAGGACCACCTAACAGCAAGGGAAGGTGCCGTAACTGGCGGGGAAGCACTTGGGCTCTGGAATCAGATTGAACCAGGTTCAAATCCTGCCTCCATCAGCTGTGAGCTGGGTGCCCTCACCTCCCTGAGCTTTGGCCATCTCACCAGGTAACTGAGAACAATCTTACCTATTATACTTCGCAGGCTTGCCGTGAGAGTTAAATGAGATGATGCATGGCAATCCACCTGGCAAAGGCAGCAATGACAAGGGCCACCCTGCATGGCTTAGTCTGTGGCAAGCTTTACATGTATTATCTCAACTAATCCTCCCAGCAACCGGCAAAATAGGTAGGATCATCGTTTTTTACAGATTTACAAAGACACTGAGTTCACCACAGCACCCAGAGACACCAGCTGATGAACCCTGAATACTGGCTCCAGAGCCCCAGTTATTAAACATGAGGCTGTAATTCCTCCTCATCTCGTCTCACTCATGAGCCTTTGACCCACACAGGCTCGGCCACTCGCCAAGTCTGTGGAAGTGACCCACTGACCCAGCAGGAGGGAAGCACCATGGGAGACCCTGGAGAGGTCAAGTGAGCTTGACTGTGGAGGAAATGGTCAGCAGCTGTTGCCTTGGGAAGG
Source organism: Physeter macrocephalus (assembly GCF_002837175.3). Taxonomy (NCBI): domain Eukaryota; kingdom Metazoa; phylum Chordata; class Mammalia; order Artiodactyla; family Physeteridae; genus Physeter; species Physeter macrocephalus. Next base: position 2,769,132 of record NC_041216.1, read on the forward strand.
AAGGGCTAAAAGGTCACGGGCACCAGGCAGAGCCACATGGCCAAGGTGCTTGGTGGCTTTGGACTAACAAAGTGGTGACCTGGAATCCAGCGGGCTGGGCTTCCCTTTCCCACTTCCTTCCCGTGCCGACTGTCCCACTGAGTCACCTCCAGGAAGCTGGGGCGCTGAGGTGGAGAGAGAGGAGCCCTGGGTCCTCCCGCACCCTCGCCGTCACCTCACCGTGTGACCCTCAGGCGCCCGCTTCCCCTTGCCTGGGCTCAGTGTCCACACCTGTCACACAGGGGGCCTGACTAGATCTCCCAACTCAGGCAGAGGGCAGTGCCTCCTGGAAGATAGTTCAGGACCAAGGCCCTCTCAGCTGGTAATCAGTTAGGGATTTAACAGCCACTATCTGAAAAAAAAAAAAAAAAATATATATATATATATATATGCATGCATAACTGAATCACTTTGCTGTATACCTGAAACTAACACAACATTGTAAATAAACTATACTTCAGTAAGAAAAAAAAAAACAGAAGAAAGAAAAAAAAATAGTCATGGGGCCTCCTGAAAACAGCCCTGTGCTCCCATACGACTAGCTGGGTTCTGCCATGGGTCCCGAGTGTTAACCATCAGGTGCTGGGACCAGGAGGGTGGTAGAGGGCAGACCCTCCAAATGCTGGAATGGTGATGGCCGCAAGGGGTAGCAGCCACAAAGCTACCGAAGCCTCTTCTTCCTTAGCTCCATCCTTTGCCAGCCTTCTGTGATTCATGTTTCTGAGTTTTTACTGAGTCCTGGGCCCTGACAAAGGCCCAAGTAGATCCTTCAGGATTCTAGTGCAGGTACAGTCTTGTGGGAAAATGCACGACCAACGTGGGCCTTCTCTCAGCTCCAAGCAGTGTCCCCTTGGAGCCCTGGGCCATGCAATAACCCTTTCACTCACTCAGACACAAGAGAAGCTGCTTTGGCTAAATAAAGTGCCAGACCTGTTGATGAGACTTATCCCTAAAGACACTGTATTCTGAAGTCAACTCATTTCTGCAAGTAGCAATTCTTAGCACAACACACAGCTCCTCCAACTCTAAGATGCCAGGGCCTGTGAGTTGAGAAGAGCTTGTTCCAGGGCCCTGAGGGACTGCCTGGGTAAATGACGGAGCAGGGTTATGGCATCTATCTGGGCTTCCTGCCGCTCTGGAGACGGTGGGAAGACAAAGGAAGGAGGATTATGGGGCATATGGAGTCTAAAGATAAGGTTCTTTACCTGCAAGCTGGAGTCCAGTTGGATTAGCGTGGCTTTTGAGCCCCTCCTGATGTGGCCTTGCCCCCCACGCCAGCCTCCAAGTGCAGGTCCCCTCTGTACTGAGGGCTTCAGCCTTACCACTGGGCTTGTGTCATTCCCCATCTTGCTGTATCATTTCATGTTTCTGTGTCTTTGCTTATTTCTCTTTTGCTGGACCACCACTTCCTCTCCTCTCCTCCCCCATCTCTAACTTAGTCCTCCTTGTAAACTCTCATTTAAGACCCAGTTTGGATATCACATCTTCCAAGATGTCTCCCCTGACCTCTCCCATCCCCCGGGGTGGTACCTCTGTAAACATTTCTGTTACTTCCTTTTCACCCCATTTTACAGCTCTTTGGGTATATGTCTGAACAGCTCCTTGAGCACCAGACCGTGTCTTGGTGGCATTTGTGTCCCAGGCTGAGCCCAGGATAGTGGATTTGTTGCTGAGGAAATGAATAGCCCAGAGCCTGTTACCAAGGTTCAGAGGCAGCATGATGGTGGGGAGAGGCCTGGGGGAGCTGGCTCGAGTACCCGGCTTTGCCACTAACAGGTGGCACCCTTAGCCACCCCCTGTCCTGGGCTGCATTTCAGTTTCCCCCCTTGAAAAGTGGATTAATTTCTCAGTCTTTCTAGAGATGACATTTTGTGATGTTTCTGGGAAATCTGTAAGGCTGCTTTTACAGAGCTCCCCAAGCCACTAACTGTAGGGCATCCTTCCCTTAATTCAGTGACCCCTTTCATCCACTTGCCCAGTGCCCACTCAGGAGAAGGCTGATTCAGGTGCTGGAGGCACAGGGAGGAATCTGACTCGGTCCCTTACCTGGAGAGGTTCTGGCCTAGTTAGGGAGACAGACGCATCCACGGTGAGCACACAGTGCTATAGGAACGAGGAGAAGGTCAGCCCCAGGCTGGCCTGTGGCAGTGTTCAGAGAGGACTTCCTGGTACAGATGGGCCTGAATGACCCAGGGCATTGTATTTCACAGTGAGCACAAAGCATGTAAGCCACTGGGCGTGGCCAATGTCATGGACAAGAAGATGTGGTCTCAGCTGCTCCAGGGTGCCTGGGTGTGTGTGTCTCTGTGTGAGAGAGAGAGAGACCACAGAGGGGGTTGAGAGGTAGGAAGGCCTGGGCTGGCACAAGTTATAACCCCAACGCCCTTGGGAAAGAGCTTTCCAATTAAAGGCTTGGCGGGTACAGGCTGGCTTCCCTTGATTATGTAACAGCCAGGGATATATCGTCTGGGAAAGCATGAGAGGGAGGACGATGTGTCTGAGCAGAGCTCCACTGTTCCCAGAGGTGAGCTGGGAGCAGATTTGTAAATGAACCGGATTCGCAGATAGTGGAACGTCCAAACTGGGGCAACCAGTCCATGTCAAGAATAGAGGACACATCAGCCACCAGGTTGTGACAATGGGATTTGCATGGAGCAGGACACAAGGTGTCTCTCCCTGCTCCTCCCTCCCTCAGGTCCCCCCTAGCCAGCGCGAACATCTTCCCATCCCATCAGGGTGGTCTCTGGGAATGGTGGGTGGGGACAGGCCAGCTCTGCACCACGCTGGCCCGGAAGATGTGTGCTGGACGAGCTTTGTCCATGGCAGAATGCGGTGCAAGGGCTCCTCATCTCCTCTGGCTCCTAACCTGACCCCAGGGTCAGGTGGGCAGGAGGCCTGAAGCAGGTGAGTGCCAGCTGAGCACTTCTGCTTTGCTTGCTGGGGAGAGAGCACATCACATTTTAGCACCATCACTTTGAATCGCCCCTGGACTCCCAAGAAACATCCTGAAGCCCGTTGATAAAACACACAGGTCAGTTCTCAGCTTCTGGGGAATGAGAAGGGCTTTAGAGTTAGATGGACTCTGAGCTTCATTTTCCTCACCTGTAAAGTGGGAATAATATTAGTACTACTTCCTGGGATTATTACTGTGAGGGTCCAATACACGTGGAATGTTCAGCTTGGAGGCTGGCACATAGTAAGCGCTCAATAATTGGTGCAGTGATTATTTCCATGAAAGGCAAACTTCCACGAGGGGTTTGTCCTTTTTGCCTTATACTCTGCATACTATTTTAAAAGATTTGGGGTGCCCTCCATAGGGTAAGTAACCAGCATAAGAATGAGGTGGCACAAAGCCATTTCTGGGCAGAAGGGCAAGTTGTATCTCCAGCACCGGCAGAAAAGACAACCCTTCACCCCAGGCTGGCACTGAGACAGCCCGGCAGTCAGTTCAAAGAGAAATAAGATGGAACATGGCCTTGGCCTATAGGCTGGGCCAGGCCAGGTGGGCTCTTGACTAGGCTGAGACCCTGTACATTACATGCCTGTGCCCCAAACCTTCCCACTGTTTTGGCACTCTGAGTGACACCCTGCTGGAGTTGGAGTTTGGAACACAGGAATTAGAGTGAGGGGCCAAGACCAAGGCCAAGGCCAGACATGGTCAACACCGAGGAGACCAGGGGTGGGATAGGGGACTCTCAGCAGCTTGGCCTGAGAGGTGTGGCCCAGTCTCCGGCCTGCTCCCCAAGCTGGCCCGCAGAGAAATGCTGTTGTCACAGCTGTGGCTGTCCAGGCCTTCGTGTGTGCTTTGGGTGTGACAGCCAATATCTCTTGGGGGCTCCGCAGTCCTGGCCCCTCTCCCTTCACGGCAGGGCCCAGACCTGGTTGCCAAGAGTATGAGGCACAGGGGCCAGCCCACAGAGGAAGGGGCAGGTGCCAGACTCTCAGTGAAGTGAGCTGGACTCAAGTTGTGATCAGAGCAGCGGGACCAGCCTCAGGTCAGGCCCCCAGAGAGGTGCCCTCCCCCTCCTCCCAAAGCAGTAAAATAAGACCATGGCAGGTGAACAGAGGCAAGCCCAGGACACCCTCGGGGCCTGTGGCTTATGGTGAGAAAATTAATTCTAGCCTTGAGTGGAACTGGGTTTCCCACATCCTCCCAGGCTTGGGTAGGATGAGCTCAGCAATGGGAGGGGCTGGACCTTCAGGTACTGAGCCCAGAGCCTGGGGCTGAGGGGAACTATGAGAAGGAGTGACACTCCTGGCCTGCACAGCACCAGCAGAGCCCCAGCTGGACATGGATGCTATGTGGGCTGGTTGGCTCCCTTCCGTTCCAGGGGTGCAGACGCCTCCCCGCCCTGCCACCAGCCCCCTTCCCAAATGCATGCAGCTGGTCTCTGGACCACTAGGAGAGGGTGGGGAGAGACCAGAAACTTTCACTGCAAGCACAGGCACAAGAAGCCCGAGGCACCCAGTTGGGACGACAGGCTCTGTCGTTTCTGTGTTTGACAGCAGCCATGGCGCCATGGTGGGAGTAAGGAGCAGACGCTAGGCTGGGCTGGCTCAGAAGCAGGCCTGACGTTCCCACTTTTACCTACGTCCTCTGTGCAATTAGGAATGACCTCTTGGCTGGAGGGCTCCAGGATCCAAGCAGGCACAAACACTGGACAGGCAGGGCCGCGGCAGCCCTAGGAACCTGGCCTCAGGGGGGTAGGACAGTCGCCACAATCACTGTAACCAAGAGACATGGTATGCTCTGGCCCTTGGGGATGGGGTTTCTCTCAAGAGGGCTCGGATGGGTGGGGGATGGGTGGGAGACAGTGGCCTTGCTCGGGCTGCGCAGTGCCCGCTGTGTGGTGTGGCTCCAGGGAAGAGGTGAGGGGGTGGAGAGGAGCAGGCGGCCACCCTGGGAAGAGGAAATGGACAAGGCCACATCGCTAGGCCCGCAGGAATTCCAAGCCCCTGGCCTAGAGCAGCTCAGCTAATTACAGTTTCCCCATAGTTGTGGGAACAAGGCTCCTAGGAGAGCACCAGCCTTGGCCAGCACTGGCGAAGGAGGGCAAGGTTGAGACAGGCAGTGGGGAAGGTCTGGTAGCCGGCTGCCTAGTACATCCTCGCAATCAGACCCCCAGGAAGGGCCAGCCAGTTCAGCCTCTCTCTAGGGAGAGCGGTCCCAGCAGCCCAGGAGCGCGGCAGATGTTTGCCAGGAACCAGCCGTGGGGATCTCAGGGAGTAAACAACCCGGGAGAATCGACTTGCAAACCACACTCCGTGGAAGTCTCCCCCACGGCCACATCGCAAAAAGCAACCAAAATAGTTATTCTGAGCAGCAGTTTTCAGAATTGCTCTTTGGAAAGCAACACAGACTTTCCAGCTTCCCAGACAGCCCAGCCCGGAGGGACGCACCCCACTCTCACTCCAATGAAGCCAATGACCCATTAGATGGGGACTTGGGGTCAAGGTCAGCCTTTGCAGAGTCCTGGCCTGTCCTTCCACACTGTCCAGGGAAACTGCAAGCAGCTTAGACACATCTGGAAACCATAAACAGGCCCCTTGCCTTGGGGCAAGTGGTGACCTGTCACCACTCAGCTGGAGCTGCCATCCCTGTGGATGCACCCTACTGCCCAGCATCTGAGGAAGTAGACCCATCAGCCAATCTTGCGTCACTGCACAGTCGGCAGCCAGTGGCCAATGTCGGATATTAACTGGATGTTGAACTCTAGCTGAGAGGCTCTCACACATTCCTCTCCTCTTTTACCCATGGCCAACACTAATTCTTAGAAATGAGACATATAGACCTATCCTTCTAGAAAGGACTTCTAGATTTGACAGACTAGGCTAATGTTCATTAAGTCTCTCCTAATCAGAAGCGCTGCTTGTTTGTTTTGTCTCACCATTCCCCATGGCAGCTTTTGATGTAGGCATCACTACCTATAGAGGAGGAAAGGTAAGCTCAGAGAAGTTAAGAAACCAGCTCAGCATCACACAGCTAGTGCCTGCCAGGGCCAAGATTAGAACCGAGGTGTTTAACACCCTATTCTAGTGTTCCTTATCACCCATCACACCATTGTATTTCTCTATTATTACCTAGGCTAGTCGTGAGGAGTAGAGAGGATGACACATGTGAGGCATGTTAGAGTAAATGAGCATGACACATGCTCCTCTTCACTACTACTGTCCTTCTCAGAGATTGTTTGGTTAGTACTGTGGGATGACTTTGGACCTGGGTGTATGTGGCAACATTCTTTCAAATGCAAGGAACAGAAACAGAATTCCATCTGACTTAAGAAAAGAGAGAGGAGGGGGAGAGGAGAAGAGAGATTGGGTGTTATCTCATGGTCTCCTTTTACTGGATGGATGGACCTCAGGCATGGCTAGATCCAGGAAGTGATACAATGTCATCGGGTCATCAGACTCTTATTTTCCCCACGTTTCTCATCTTTATTTCTCATCTTTACTCTCTTTTTTTTCTGACCTGTCTCATCTGCTGCCTTTGAGCTTCTTCTTCCACACAGTGTGACACACTGGGAGGCCTGTGAGGGGGAGCCCTGCCAGAATCACGACTGAAGTTGGGGAAGACAGTTCCCTGAGGAATGGGTAATGGTGCCCATTACTCTGGGCAACAGGTAATGGTGCCCATTACCCTGGGATTGGAAGAAAGAGATGAGTCGATAATGTGATACAAAAATGGGAGTCATTCTGTATTGGCACACCCTTTCAACCTCGCAGATTAGGAAACTGAGGCTCAGAAGCATTATGTGACCTTGTCACACTCTGACAGTGAATTTCTGAGACACCCGAGCCTGGAATCTGGGTCCCCTGTTCTTCCACCTCACCCGGCTCGGGGAAGAGACTGAGGTGACAGTGACCCTCTCACCATCTTCTGCCTCACTCAGGGCCTCCCAGAGAGTGCTGGGAAAACTTGCGGGCCAGCAGCTACTGTGGCAGGTTCTGGGGAGTCAGTGGTGAGCAGAGTACACACATTACCCTAACCATGGCACTTATATCTCAGTGAGGGAGTTGGTTATCAGACAAAAAACTTACACAAATAAAAAGGAGTTACAAATGTTGATACTTGTTGGGCTCTAAAGACGAAGGTTGTGGTGCTGAGTGTGTCCAGGGTATGAGAGTACACAGGTATACAGAGAGTATGCAGAGAAGTTGTACACCAGTACACAGGGGTCAAGGAGAGCTTCCTTGGGGAGCTGATGTGCAAGTTGAAATTGGAAGTTTGGAGAGGAGTTAACTGGTAAGGAAGGGATATACAGGAAGAACATTTCAGGCAACGGACATGGCATGTGCAAAGGCCCTGAGGCAGCGGAGACTGAAAGAATACCCCTGTGCCTCAAGTGGAGTGAGGAGGAGATGAGGCAGGAGAGGCAGGCAGGGCTGCTGAAGGAGGCCTTGGAGACCACATGAAGAAATTTGGTCTTTGTCTAAAGACCAGAAGGAAGCCATTGAGAAGATTTAAGCAGAACAGGCCTGGGGCTCATGGGGGGGGTGGGTATGGATTAAAGCCTGGAGCAGAGAATATTTGGGGTGTTGGTGGGAAAACAGGGATGACTGTGGGAGGATGGGTTCTGTAAATAAACCAGCAGAAGGCCTCAGGGGGGCCTTCTAGGCTACTCATGCCCAGAACTGTAAGAACTCTGTGTGCTTAAAAATTGGATACAGAGGATGGGACCTCTGGTGGAGGGAGGGGGAGTCTTTGTTCTTTTCCAATAAGAGCAGATTAATAATGAGCTGTTTTCTTTACCAGCTCCCTTCTGGGTTTTTCACCTGCCAGTGGGTGTACACTGGGAATCTCCAGGAGATCTGTGTAATAATCAGTGTTTTCCCAACATATTTTGACCATAAGAAAGGCTGAGGGCAAAGGCAGTCCCCAAAGTACTTGAAAAGTGACTGATCTGATCCCAATATGAGGACACTGTCCTAGCAGCCTGTGGCCAGGTCAGCTTGGGATGAAACCAGATATAAGAGGAGAGTGGGCTTCCCTGGTGGCGCAGTGGTTGAGAGTCCGCCTGCCGATGCAGAGGACACGGGTTCATGCCCCGGTCCGGGAAGATCCCACATGCTGCGGAGCTGCGGAGCGGCTGGGCCCGTGAGCCATGGCCGCTGAGCCTGCGCGTCTGGAGCCTGTGCTCCGCGACGGGAGAGTCCACAGCAGTGAGAGGCCTGCGTACCGCAAAAAAAAAAAAAAAAAAAAAAAAAAAGAGGAGAAGTCCTGGGTACAGGAGAGTGAGGAAGCTCCAGAGCTGAAAGTCATGCCCTCTCTGCCCCATCCTTGTGTCCTTTCTCCTTTTCTCCCTGGTGCCTGCCCTGAGAATTTATTCCATGTCCTCAGAATATCCCAGGCTTAAAATCAGCACCCCGAGAGGTCTGAACAGGCTGTTAAGCAGGCGTCCCATTGACCAGGATAAAGTGTCACCAGGATAAATACATCAGTGTGAAGGCCTTCACTTGTGTCCACAAAACAATGGTGTGAGTGAGGGATGGAGGAAAGAGAAGGGGCGGGGATGCCTCCTTCCTCTCCGCCCATTGATTTGTTTAATGGTCATTTAACAAACATGAGGCTCGAGACTGGACACAGGGGCTTGGCCGTGCATGAGACAGACTCAGTGCCAGCCCTCCTGACTGGGCTGGGCTTGTGTCTGTGTGGCATTTCATTCTCCTGACAAAACTCCTTCTGGTTAAGCCCTGGCCACTGTTGGGGAGGCTTGACCCCAGCTGGCAGGGTTTAGGACAAGAGCACTAGCCTGGTGTCGGAGAGGCCCGGGTTAGGAATGCAGCGGTGTTCTCTTGGGAGCGTTACCTAGGATCTCTGCACCTGTGTGTCCTTCTCTGCAGAAGAAAGGCAACTCCACCTTCTGCATAGGCTGGGTGAAGGTCCAGGGAGGTGCCACACTCTTGGTATCCAGCACGACACCCAGCATGCAGTGGCTTTCCTTCTCATCCTCTCTCTCCCCGCCCAGGACCAGACCAAGCAATTTCTGATGGTCTAATTTTTCCCCACCTGAGCATTACAGACCCTCTCCCCCCAGCTCAACACCACGTGCAATTTAGAGTCACAACCAAACCTGATTTATTTGTCTTTGGGGAGTCCCCCCAAAACACTCTTCAACTTTGAGCAGCTGACACAATCCAGGGTTTTTTTAACTTTCAGAGTTAAACTGGACACAGGCTCATGTTTTGGGTTTGCTTCAAGCAGTGAGGCACAGTGGGACCAGCACTGGGTGTGTAACAAGGAAATCCAGGCTGCAGTCTGCTTTCCTGCCTGCCAGCTGTGCAGAGCACCCAGACCTTCCGAGCCTCAGTTTCCCCTCCTGTGAAGTGGGGGTGATCAATCCTTCCTCGCCAGGTGGCTGGGAGAATTGAGGGAGGTACAGACGCAATTACGAACGGAAAGTAGAGCTGCGTCTCAGAGCGTCTGCCTCCCCAGAGCTTCACAGTGTCTTCTCTGAAAGTACTTACAGTTTCCCTCTTGGGAAACTGGCATCCCCAGTACCTCCTGCCACCTGTGACCACCCATCTGGTCTCTGGGAGACCCCAGCCGTTCCTGACCCAGCTGTTTGGCTCTAACTGTCCTGTGGTTAGAACATCAGGCTGGCTGTTCTGGGAAGCCTCTTTCTCAGGCTGGGTCTCTAGGGCGGGAGCTGAGCCCTGTTTGGTGGGGAGAAGAGACAGAGGCTGGGAAGGGGCGGGGCTGGGGGAGGGCCAGCTGGGGTAGAAGTTAGGTGAATGCTGTGTCTTGTTTTTCAAATAACTCCCGGTCCACAAAGCTAAAAATGTGGTTTGGCCTTACATATTTTGTGTGTGTGTGTGTGTGTGTGTGTGTGTGTGTGTGTGTGTGTGTGTGTGTGTGTGTGTTCCCAGTACATTTCCTTCTAATTTTTAAAACCATACGTAACGTCAGGGACATTTAATCCATATGGTTCTGATTCCTTAACACTTAAATCATCCAAATGTTGTTTTGTAGGATATATTTGCAAATCTCTTTACATAAGCTCTTAACTCCTGTTTTCTCAAGGGCATCGAGGTAAGATCTGTGGGAGAGGCTTCCTTTAATGCCAGTTTTCCACTCTCCACCCAAGTTGGCCAGAGGTCTTGTGACCGCCTGTGCTCCGGGCACCAGCTGCCCAGGCCCTGCCCTCAGGGAGGAGGAGGAAGAACAGGCTGGGGTCTGTCCACCCCCCTACCACCACTTCCTGGCTGTGTGATCAGCCTCTAGTCCACCACATCAAACCCTTTTTTTCCTCACCTGCGAAAAGGGATAAATAATCACCATCTGAAAGGGTTGTTAAGAGGAATTAGACAAGGACACATAAAGCGCCTGTAGCCTGGAGAGCAGGGTTTGCCGTCCCCTGTGCCACAGCGCGGGGCTGAGGTGAGAGCAGGCCAGGTCGGACTGCAGGGTGCTTCTGGAGGAATCTTAGATGGCAGCACCAGGTGGAGAAGCCGAGTCCAGGGAAGCAAAAGGGGATCCTGCCCATGGGAACTGGGGATTGAGGCAAGGACGGAGCAGTGACTGCAGTGGCCCGGGCACGGGAGGTAAATGGCCTGGTGCGTGGAAATGCGCAGCCCAGCACTCAGGTGGGGAGTCTGGGAGGCAAGTGGGCAACCCCAGCACACCCTCCGTTTGGTGTGCCAAGGGGTAGGGGGGTAAGGCCGCACAGGACCAGGCAGGCCATGGACAGAGGGGACAGGGAAGGCAGCCCTCCCACTTTTAAGGGCCTGGGTTTCACACCTGGAAGCTACCCACACTCAACTGTCGGAGCACAGGCTCCAAACACCCCCTTCACAGGCTCTCTCACCTGCAGCCACCAGCCCAGTTCCTCAGCCTAGAGTTCGGCCCTGTGTCCCCAACACACCTAGAATCCCTACTTTCCCCTCCCTCCCTCCCTCAGGCCATTCCCAAACATTCAATGCTCTTTCAAGCTTTTGTTTCTTCACCTCTTTCCCCTCTTCCGGTAGCCTTTTCCACTGATAAACACCTACCCACTCTTCAAAGTCCAACTCAAAAGTCACCTCCTCTGAGAAGCCTTTCTGGGAAGATTTGCCAACAGCAGCACCTTCCTTAGTGCTGTCCCTAGTCTTGGTCTTACTGGGCTGTACTTACTTGGGATGAACTCTTCAGGACCTGTGCTGGGAGCTGCAGGTAGAAGGATGGCTAAGAGTCCCCAGGAGGTCCTCCTGTTCAGGTGGAAGCAGACCCATGCTTAACCCACCCACCGGGAAGAATGGAAATCAAAGATGGCATCTGCAGGAATCCGTGGCTGTGGGCACGAGATGGGAGACCAGGAAGGAGGACCCAGATGTCCTGGTGTAGCATAGTTCCTGGGGGGCCTCGCCATGGCAAGGGCCTGTTGGCCAGCTCTGATCTGGATGCCACCAGTGCCTGTACCCATAGAACAGAATTTGTTTCTCTGGCAATTCCAGACGGAGCAAATCCCAGACAGAGCTGAGTCTCTGGGACAGAAGAGCAGATGCTCAGTCTAAAATTAGGCTACTGAGTGCGACTCCATCTAGGCTGAGGGAATGGATCTGCTTCTTACATCTGTCATTGTGTAGTGGAGGCAAAGCAGAGCCCCTGCCTCCCTGTTGAGGCTGAGTGGCAAAGTGACAGCCAGCCAGGGGGCCAGCACTCTACAGTCTACCTGGAGTGCTTTCCTGCCCCTTATCTGGTTGACTCCTCACAAATCCCCTGAGAGGGGCATGTTCCCAGAGAGCTACCCCCCGCTTCCCCAAACAGCCCTTAGGAACGGGGTCTGACTTTGGCTTTGAACACATCCCCTAGGAGGTTAGATAACCTGTCCAGTATCCTTTCCACCAGGGGGGGTCCAAGCTGCTCTGGAACCTAACCTCAAATTCCAGCAGCAAGAAGACAGGCCCATAGGAATTATGCAGGTAAAAGCCAGGAGGTGTCTGGCTGAAGCTGAGGAAGATGGTAATCAAGAAAAATCTCTTCCTGACTCTTCTTTGTCTGTTGTTCCTTCCTCCGTACAGACATCCTCAGACTCTTTCACTGCCTGCCCAAGCTGGATCTCTGGGATGAGTGGTACCCATTGGAGGCCTGCTGTGGGGTCCCAGCCCCCAACCATAGCCTTTATTTCTCCTAAAGCTACAGTTCTCACAATGGCCTACAAGACCCCAAGTAATATGCCTCACACACTCTCACCTCAGGGCGGGCTTTTGCACTGGCTGTTCTCTTTGCCTATATAGGTCTTCCCCCCAGTATCTACAGGACTCAGTCTTCACCTGCTTCAAGTCATTGCTCAAATGCCACCTTCTCAATGAGGCTTATTCTAACTAGCCTATTTAAATTTGTGACCCACCTCCCACCCCTGCATTCCTGATTTCCCTACTCTGTTCTACCTTGTACTTTCCATTGTATATACTTCCTGCTAACATGTTATATAATTCACTTATTTATTCAGTTTCTTTATTGTCTGGCTCTTCCTTCTAGAATGTAAACTCTACGGGGGGATGGCTTTTTGTCCATTTTGCCCACTAAGGTACTTACTCTAAGTCCCCAGAATAAGGCCCAGCCTGTAGTAGGTGTTCACTGAACATCTGTTAGAGGATGCATGTGTTCAGGTGAGGCGGCGGCATCTGGCCCCAGGGCTGCATCCTTCCTTGGCCCCTCTGCCATTGGGACTGCTTCTAGGTCCTCTTTGGGCCTCCATTTGCTCATCTGGCAACTGGGGCTGACAGTCCCTTTCCTGCCTCTTGCAGAGCCTTGGAGAGGACATGAAGGTACAGGTGTGATTGTGCCCAAATCTACCAAGGGCTACCCAAATCAGTGTGAGGTGTCTATTTTGTTCAGCTAGCACATTGAGCACCCACTGAGTGCTAGGCCCATACTTAGCGCTGGGGTTCCCCAGAGGAGTGACAGCTTCTGTCCATCTGCAAAGAGGCTCTCCCAGGTGAGTGGAGCCAACTCCAGATGTGAGGAGGTAGGAAATGCCCATTTATTGGAGAGTTGTTGGACAAAAGAGAAGCCAAATAAGGAATATGGGACCCTCCTGAGATCTGGGGAATTTATACCTTCACCTTCTGTATTAGATGGGGTTCTGTAGAGAATCAGAACATAGGATACACACACACACACACACACACACACACACACACACATATCAGAAATTGTATATATATATATAGGTATATTGTGTATGCGTGCACGAGAGAGAGAGAGAGAGAGAGAGACTGAGACTTATTACAAAGCTTGGCTCGTGAAATTATGGTTGCTGAGAAGTCCCAAGACCTACCATTGGCAAGCAGGAGACCCAGGCTTGCCGCTGGTATAAATTCCAGTCTGAAAGCTAGCAGTCTGGAGACTCAGAAAGGGCTGATGTTTCAGTCCGAGTCCAAAGCCTAGAAGAAGCCAGTGTCCCAGCTCAGTCAGGCTAAGGAGTTCCTGCTTCCTCAGCCTCATTGTTCTATTCAGGTCTTCAGTGGATTGGATGAGGCCCCCCCACATTGGGGAGAGCAATCCGCTTCACCCAGTCTAACGATCTGAATGTTAATCTCACCCAGAAACACCCTCACAGACACACCCAGAATAATGTTTGGCCAAATTCTGGGCACCACATGGTCCTGTCAATCTGCCACATAAAATTACCCATTATCCCCTCCTCCCCATTCCCAGATTGCTCTTGACTCTTCACCTCTAAGCTCAGAACCAGCCACCAAATCCATCCCCAGGCCTCCAGTTCTTCCAACCTGCCACGCTTGGAGACATTGCCTCCGCTCCCAACCTCACCTGACCCAGCCCCTTCTAAGTGGTCCACTAGTTGCCACAGGATGCTTGCTTGGATTCTCATCCAGTCAGATTCAGGGTGGAGTTGAAGGGGCAGGTTGCACAAAATCAGCCGGAAGGTCTGGGGGAGACAGGCCTCAGAGGGCTGGTTTTCAGGCTGGAAGGAGCATGGCTGTGTTAAGAGCCTGGAGCTCCTGAGGGATCAATGGGGGCTCCGTCTGTATCTCCAGCCAGAGTGGCAGATGCTTCCGTGTTGCCCAGCTCTGGGATGTATGGGAGGAAGCCGTCCAGGTACTCTGTATGTCGAGCACCTACTACGTGCCAGGCATAGACCCTCAGAGCTCTCCCAACCTAGTGGGGGCATCAGATACAAATATTTTACTATAATGGGATAGATGCTCTGATGACGTATGCAAAGCAAGTTACAGGAACGTCGTGGGGAGGAGGCTTTTAATTCTACTGATGGGGGGGGGCTGGTCAGGAAAAAATAATAACACCAGAGTGTTCAAAGGAGAGGGAAGGGAGGATGGGGGGATAGGAGGAGAAGGAAGGGCATTCCTGGTAGAGGGAAGAGTATGAGGAAAGACACGGAATGTGAACATTCCTGTTGCATTTAGGGAACTAGTGAGTGATCTTGCCCAGGCCAGACCCTCCTTGCAGGAGGACTCCAAGGCCAAAGGATGGAGGATTGGGGTTCTCACCACCTGCCCTGAGAGGTCAGAAAGGCTGCAGAGGGAGGGAGCCTGAGCAGGGGTGGAGTGAGACCATTTCTAGATTTCTTTGCTGTTGTTAGATGGAGGCTCCAAAAGTTAGCTTGCATACCAGGCTCCACCCCTTCCCACACACATGTCTCTTTGACATCCCTTCTGCATCATCCGTTGCTTTTATTCACTGTTATCGTAGTTATTTTCTGAGCGTGCAAGTCCTCTCTGGAGCCAGACTGTCAGATGCACAGGTGCCGTCAGGCCTCATTGGTCTTGCCTGGGGACTCCTTCCTGACCACTCCCTGCCCATCCCCAGTCTCTCGTCCTGGGCTGGCCACATGGGTGGTAGCAATCACCGTTGGATAAAAGTCACGCAAGGGGAGACAGCTTTAAGGCCATCCCAGAACTTCCCTTTTCTTCTTGCTGCTCCCGAAACTTTTTCTTGTCAGACATTTTACTGTTTTTCTTGTCATAATGTTTATGGGGTCCGATTAAATTCTCATTTCCTCCCTTCCCTCACTTTATGAGCTACTGTCAAAGACTGAGTCTCATGTATCAAAGTACCCTCCAAAGACCTTGAGTGGAGGTGGGGGAGGGGCTCCCTTTATTGAGCATCTACTACAGGCCAGCTGCTTGATACTCACAATGCACTGACTCCTTTAATTTTATCAGCTCTTATTTGATCTTCGTCATCCTTCCCTGAGGTGTGTTATCCTCCCCATTTTACAGCCGTGAAAACTGAGACTCAGGAGAGTTAAGCAGCTAGTAAGGGTCAGAGCCAGGACCCGCACACAGACTGCTTTAATCCAAAACTTAGAAGCTGATGGTCTCCTGCTGCACCTCCCATTGAAAGGCACGAAGCCATACACAGAGTAAATAGTGCTTGTTATTGATGATCTTGCAAGTCGGCCCCTTGGCTTGGGGAAAACCTGTTCTCACAGCTGCCAGGGGGAGTGACTAATCTTCTGATTTCCTGGAACCAAAGGCCCCACCCTCCTCACCTGGGGTTCACTGGGCCCTGTGGGAGTCCCCAGAAACGCCGGTGCAAAGCCAGAATGAGGCAGACATGGTGTTCAGGGTGAGCCAAAGCCTCAGTCTAAAGTGTAGGAAAAAAGGATGCTTTTGTCATTTGGGGAAAACTACTCAGTGGGCTGGAGGCCATGTGGCCTCTTGTAGTTGTTTACTGGACAGGACGGCCAGAGGCACAGAAGTCCGTCCTTAGTATGCTCTGAATACCTGTGACGTTCCTGGCAATGAGGAAGACATGGTTGTGCATGGAGTTGCAGAAACTAAAGGGGCAACAGATAGATGAATGAAGTGACTGCACATAGTGGGGCACAAGCCAGGACATCTGTACCAAATGCTGGAGGTTCACAGAGAAGGAAGCAGCCAATGCCACCCAGGGGACCAGGGAGGCTTTCACAGGGGCAGTGGCCTCTGAGCTGACCTGGAAGGCTGAATGGGAGCCGGCCAAGCAATATGAGTGAGGGGAACAGTACAGGGGACTAAATGTGCAAAATGCACTCAGCAGGTTCAGAAACAGTGAGCAGTTCTGCATGGTGGGAGCATGGGGTGGTGCAGAGAGGGGGAGGCTTGGGCAGGTGAACTGAGGCTGTTGTAACTGGGTGATGATGGTGGCCTAGACTGGGGCAGCAGGAATGGAGAAGGGATTCTGGCTCAGGCTTGGGATGATGGGCGCCTCCATTAATGAAGATAAACAACATAGGAGGAGCAGGATTCTGGATCACAATATGGGAACAAAGTAACAGTTGCTACCATTTATTGAGCACCTACTAAGTGCCGGGTGCTCCATCAAGGGCTCTATTTCAGTTTCTTGTCAAATCTTCATAGCAGCCCTTTAAGATGAGGAACTCAAGGTCACCAACATCATGTAAACATGCCCAAGATCACACAGTAAGTGGGGCTGGGAGCTGAAGTCAGAGTTCAGCATGTGGCTCCGAGGCCCATGCTGTTACCCACAGCATCAGATGGAGGATGAGTGAGTGCCTGACTGAGTCAGGAAGCTGGAAACACAGTCCTCAGGCTGGGGAGAGAGGTTGGGACTGAGTCCACCGGCAGCCCAGGAAGTGTTCTCCATAAACTGTAAGAGTCCCTAGTTCTCTGTCCCAGGAGAGAGATGGCTACCTCTGTGAGAAGT
>NC_041216.1:2786282-2811282 GCF_002837175.3 Physeter macrocephalus
CTCTACTTTGCAGACAGAAAACGCGCCAGCACTTTCTGCCTGAATGTCTGTCGTGGAAACGTCATGAAGGATGTCAGTGTTGCCATTGTATTGTTTCAGTTGGCAGTGGCAAGTGGCCCCCCACAAGTCCCCTGTGTGCTATGTGAACCGTTGACGGCTGGAGACGGCTGTGTGCATGGCCCAGGCATCCCTGGTCCCCGCACGAGAGAAGCCACGCTGGATGCCGCGGGCAGCTCCGTCCCGCCTCTTCTCCCCTTTTGTCCCGTGTTGGAGATGAACGGCCGCGGAGGGGAATTCACGCTCTTCTACTTGACAAGAGCACACACACAGAAATACACACAGAAATAGAAGAGAAGAGAAGAGAGAGTTACTGCGACTCATCCACAGCTCGGGCAGCTCCGACCTGGTGAGATCCCTACAGGTTAACCAGGGAGACCCGACCCGAACCCAGAGCTCCAGGCTCTGTGCATTGAAGCACTGCTGGTACCTCCCTAGTCTGCATTCCCAGTGATGCCCACTGTGGTTCTGAGGACTGTGGCTGTGTGGAGCCTTGGGAGCAGGAGGCAGGGTGGGCTCTGGGAACCTCAGGGCACTTAGCGATGGGAGGCTTGGGCTCCAGTCTCTGCTCAGAGAGTGACTCCAAGTGGGTTTCAGCTCCCTAAGCCTCAGTTGCCTCATCTATGAAATGGGATAACAGCAGTTCCTGCCTCAACTGCATCTCGGGCTGCGGTGGGGTCCAACATGAAAATGGATGTGGATGCTGTAGGATGAACCCCGGCCGGTCCCATGGCTGGTGCAAGAGTTGGGGCCGGTGGGTTATTTGGAGATGAGCTTTCTAAGAGGGGGACTGTTCTCGGGTTAGTATTTCTCTCTGGCCCTGGGTTCTGAGGGTGTCCAGGAAGGGCATCATTCATGGCTTTGCTAACCCTTGCTAACCCACCTCCCAAACCAGTGTTTCATAGAAAAGCTAAAACCACTGCCCCAGCCTGTGGGAGCTCACAGTCTAACACACCGTGACCACCAGATCTGCCAAGCAAGAGCTGGAGGGTCATTCTGGAAGTTTCCTCCAGGTATTCAACCTTTCCTTGTCCAGTCAGTGCCCCAGGGATACCCTGGACGTAGTTCAGAATGGGGGTCCTTGCCAAACTGAGGGGAAAAGCTGATCAGAGCAGAGCCCCAAGTGTGTGTGCCCTTCCAGGGCCAGCCAAAAGTCGGGCAGCCTAGGCTTCCTGGGCTCCAAGGGCATTGCAGAGCCATTCTCCCCCCAGGAGCATGGTGAGAATTTCAAAGCTGGAAGTCACTGTGAACTTTGTCTCGCCAGCCACCTTACTTTCCAGTGGACAAAACTAAGGACTGCAGAGGGAGGGTGGCCTGCTAAGGTTCTATGTTCCTAAAAGGCAGGGCCAGCACTTGAACTCAGCCTCCCCACGGCCAGATTTTATTCCCCAGTCACCTTGCAGGTGTCTGTCCCCTGGGTGAGGGTCTGGGGGATGACCGTGTCTCTGCAGCCTTCTCCCCTCTCCTGCAGGCTTGCTCCGCCCCTGGCACCCTGATCTTAGGCTCCCTTCATGACCTCACCTTTATTTTCATTGGGTGTTTGCTGAAGCAGTGTTGAAAAGTTTCCTTCTTCTACTTTCACAGAGTGCTCACAAAGTTAACAAGTCTGAAAGACTCAAGTAATTTTCGCTCAAATGGCAGGACCTCGGACATAGTAACATGCCATATGGAAGGGCAGGTAGTTCAATAACTAACTAAAAATTATACTCTATAAATGTATTCCTTTTTTGTTTCTTTCCATCTTGGTTCTATAGAGACTTCAATGTAACTATAACAAAATTTTATAAATATTTTTAAAAGAATGACAAGCTATAAATAGATAAAAGAAAGTTGTAAATAAGAATAACAAATCAGAACAAAGGAAAATGTAAATAAGGCAGGAGGTCAGGATTGGTGGGATGGAAAGAACACTGGTATAACAATCATAACGGCTTACAGTGCTTCTATAGTTCAGCTATACACTTAAGTGTCTGAGAGATACGGTCCATTACAGAGTCTTTATATCCAGAGAGGAAGAAATATAGACGTTCCTTGCAGGAAGCAGAGGATTGATTGAAAAGAACATTTTCATGTGGTACTTCAGACAGGGGCAGTGAATGATGCATGAGATCACCTATGTCTTCAAATGACATCCCTCCAAGGCTATTCTTTGAGCAGTCAAAGCCCTCCTTTGAGTGAGGCAGAGAGCATCCTCCCAAAGCAGGGAAATCTCATTTCATCATATTACTGTCAATAGGGTGGTCATGTAAGATATCATCCAAACTAGGACACTTTTGAGAGTGAAAGAGGTCCAACTAATAATTATGGAAGAGCAACAGCAATAAACCAGGGCTGTCCCAGGCAAATCAGAACAAATGGTTACCCTTACAGTCGATATTTACCTTGTGACCCAAACCAGGCACAAGTACCATCTCTGGGGGTCTGGTACAAACTTTTGGTCTTTCCTGTGAGGACTGAAATGACACCATGGTCTCCTGTGGATTCCTAGAGACTGGTTGCCTAGTCTCATCCCCTCACTTGAGAGATGAGGAGACTGAGGCCTAGAAGGATGATGTGATTTTCCCGAAAAATTGCACAGTGATGGTAGCTGAGGCAGACCACCCTCCGCCTCCCACCCTCTGGCCAGGGCTCATCTCCACCTTGGTGAATAAATGCCCCCTAGGACCACTGTGGCACAATGGGCACTGCAGTCTGTGGCTCCCTGTTCTATGGAGGCACCAGCTTGGCCCCACAGGACGTGGCTGTATCCCTGGCAATGAGCATCAGTGGGCGTCCAGAGGCTTAATCAAGGGGGCCTTTCAACGTACGTCCTAACCTCACTGTGGCTGCTAGAAAGGAGACATGGGGAGCAGACTGAGGTTGGGGAGTCCATCCTGGTGGCATGACCCCCACGCCTCATTTGTCCAAGCTTATGTGGGCAGAAGTGCTGAGTCATAGAAAAGTCAGATGAGGCAGCCAGCATCTGCAGTGTAGATGGAGAACTGTGCTCCGGACTGGTCTGCAACTCCCGGGCTTGGCTGTACCTGTAGGGGGGGTGGAGGGGGAGGCCCTTGGGTGCTCTGTATAGATAATAAAGGGTTGACTCTACCTACTATTTCTAGTGACCCTTTCATGCACGGATCTCAAAGCACCCCCAAAATACTAGCTAGTGGTAAGCTTTGCTTCTTCCAGTGGATAGAAGGGACCCTCCACATGACTGGGTGGTGAATGATCAGTCTGGGTGAGGGTCCGTTGGCCAAGGAGGACTCTACATCGTCGAGTCCTGTGGTTCTCCCTTCACCGAGCCACAGGCTCTCCAGGGGCAGGTGGGGAAGTGCCCAGAGGCTGGGGTTTGGAGATTCCCAGGCCAGGTAGGAGGGCTGGGGTGGATGAGGGAGACAGGTGACTACTGTGTCATCAGGTGACTCACTGGGCCAGCACCACCTGTCTGGGGTCAGCATCCAGGCTGCACCTGTGAGCCGGGCTCGGTGCTCTTCCCAAGAGGGCCCTCCTGCCAGCACCCTCTGGGGCAGGAGCAGCCAGGACATGTCAGCACCATCGGCGACCCAGAAGGAGTGGGTCAGTGAGGCCCGAGAGCCGAAAGGCCCACCCCTTCATTCTGCATAGAGGGCACCTGAGCTGCAGGGGGCAATGACTATTTCAGGCCACACAGGTCCTCGGGCTCCTGGGCCAGTGCTCTCTGCTGCCCTGCTCCACACCTCATGACAGGCCAGAGGCCCTTGATACAAGAGGCAATGGGAGGGGGCAGCAGGACGGGGTGCAGACCTGGGGCAAACCTATGAGGGCTAAGAAGGCTTCAGCCTTGGAATGGATCAGAGTTCACACTGGCATCATCACTTGTTTACTTAACTCTTTAATCCCTTTAGAAGGACTCTTTCCAATCACTGGGACCAAGTGACACTAAGAAAATGGCTCTTTTCTACCTTCTGTGCTTCTGAAGGTATGTGTAAAGTTTTAATATAAACTTGAAGTAACAGAAGAAAAAGCTGCCTCTGCAGAGAACTGGTGAGCACACCTGTAAAAGTCACCAGTGACATGAAGTCAGAGGCAGAGGGTTTTCTTGACAGGGCCCAGAAGCTGGGCCAACAGGGGCCTGAGCCTCAGGCCAGAGGGAGGATGGATGTCCTCTGCTGATGGTGACAGAATGGCTATGGGGTCCACATTGCCTGCCACTGAGGCCACAGCCTTCAGAGCTCTGGCTTAGAAGCCAGCTTAGAACCATGAAGAGAACCTGAGTTTCAAGATCCAGTTGGCTAGCATATCAGACAACTTGGCTCCCACTTCTGGAAGCTTCCATAGGGCTTCTCAGCCCAACAAGGAAGAGAGCAGGGTGCTGGGGCTGGAGTCACAAAGGCCTCAGGGGAGTGGGAAGTGAGGGAGGAGCCAACAGGGCCGAGGCAAGGGGGCCTGAAGCTCTGAAACCAAACTGGAAACCACTTTCGTATCCAAGGTGCAGGGACAACGTGGCCATGGCCCAGAGTGGACTCCCAGAGGGCTCTACCAAAGGGGAGGTGGGAGGTGGACTCTGTCAGGTGGTCAATTCCACCAGTCCTGGCAGGGGGCCAACTTGAATCTGCATGGGCTCTAGACTAGGGAGCTTGGGTCACCAGCCAAGTTAGAGAAGACTGAGGCAAGACAGGGACAGGAGCCTGATGTCCAGGGGCTATTAGGTCAATCTGCCCCAGACTTGGTGCATAAAGTTCTTATAATTTAGTTACACATACACATGCATGCATGCACCCCAATATGCCAAAATCTGGTCAAAATTTTACTGACCGTAAATAATAAAACATACCGATGTTAAAAACACCAGGAAAGCAAGCCTTCCCCTAATTTTCAAAAGCTGAAACCCAGCACAGAAGGCCACAGGCTGGACAGGAGGCAAACAGTAAGTGTTTTTATTTAAGGACCCAACACCAAAACCAGTGCCCCTTCTGAGAATCTCTGTGTGTGACACTGTGTGTGTGTGTGTGTGTGTGTGTGTGTGTGTGTGTGTGTGTGTGTGTGTACAAGACGGGGCAGAATTCTTTTGCTGCAAAGAAAAGTAAAAGTGGCTGGGGGCTCAGCTGGTGGCAAGAGAGGGTGAGTGTGAAGATGTGGGTCTGGAGACTAACGGAAGAGGTTGTCAGAGAGTCACCGAAGGAAGTCTGGACACAGAGTGGCCAAGGCCAATGGTGGGGCTCTGGCTGGGAATGGGGAACGTGGCAGAGACTGAAAATGTCTCCCACTAGCCGCTCCCCTTTCTTTTTGTAATTGAAGCCCCGGAGTATCAGCTGGACCTGTGGTCACCCAGTTGGACTGTATCTACCAGCTTCCCTTGCAACTAGTCTGTCCAACAGATGTAGCTCGTAGGTCATGGCCAGAAAGAAAGGTGTCTGCCCTCCATGTCCTCATTTTCTCAGGAAGGAACATGGAAGTAGTGGTGGTGGTGAGCCAACTCTGACCACATGGAAGGGAACCTGACCTCAAGGGACGGCGTGAAGCAAAGCCACCTGCCCCCAGGAGAGAACGACACCGTCTAGCTCGTCTTAAGCCACATCTACTCGGTCCCTTTTAGAGCAGTCAAACAAACACACTAACTCACACAGGTGGCTGCAGTGCAATATTAGTCCTGGGGAGTCTAATAAGAGCTTGACAGAGCCCAGGCCTGGGAACATTGGGATACAGGGAAATGCAGCAACACAGACCGGGGTCCAGGCCTAAAGGACATGATGGGCTCTTGCGAGGGAGCAGGTGTCCAGTCACCAAGCCCACACACATGGCAATACAGCATGCGACCCCAAAGGCAGCTTTGCAACTCAGCTTGCGTTTGAACCCTGGCTTCTCCACCTCCTAACTGGAAATTTTGGGAACCTCTCTAAGCCTCAGTCTCCCTACCTATAAAATGGGGACAATAAAAGTACCACATGTGGTTTAAATTGAGTTATTTCATATGCAACGCTTAGTATAGTACCTCCTGGAATGTAGTAAACAGTCAAGAAATAATGGCCATCACTGTTATCAGGGGAAGTCTTTCTGTTTGAGGGGCTGCCCTGGCCTTGTGGAAAGAGCACTGGCCTGGATGCCAATCCTGGCTCTGCTGCTTTTAGGCCTCAGACTGTTGTGAGCATTCAATGTGATTATCACGTATAGAAAGTACAGGCATAACTCATTTAACTGTGCTTCGCTTTACTGCATTTTGCAGATAATGCATTTTTTACAAATTGAAGGTTTGTGGCAACCCTGCATCGAGCAAGTCTATCGCACCATTTTTCCAACACCATTTGCTCGCTTCCTGTCTATGTGTCACATTTTGGTAGTTCTCATAATATTTCAAACTTTTTTATTATTATTACATTTGTTATGATGATCTGTGATCAGTGATCTTTGATGTTACTACTGCAATTGTTTTGTGGCTCCATGAACCATGCCCGTATAAGATGGCAGACTTAAAGGATAAAAGTTCTGTGTGTTCTTTCTGACTGTCCCAACAGGCCGTTCACCATCTCTCTCCCTCTTTTTGGGCCTCCTTATTCCCTGAGACAACAACAATATTGAAATTAGGCCAATTAATAGCCCTACAGTGGCCTCTTAAGTGTTCAACTGACAGGAATAGTCACACGTCTCTCACTTTAAATCAAAAGGTAGAAACGACTAAGCTTAGTGAGGAAGGCATGTTGAAATATGAGATAGGTCAAAAGCTAGGCTTCTTGTGCCAAAGAGTTAGCCAAGCTGTGACTGCAAAGGAAAAGTTTTTGAAGGAAATTAAAAGAGCTACTCCAGTGAAAACACGAATAAGAAAGCGAAACAGCCTATTGCTGATAAGGAGAAAGTTTGAGTGGTCTGGAGAGAAGATCAAACCAGCCATAATGTTCCCTTAAACTAAAGCCTAATCCAAGGCAAGGCCCTAACTTCAATTCTATGAAGGCTGAGAGAGGTGAGGAAGCTACAGAAGAAAATTTTGAAGTTAGCAGAGGTCTAAGGAAACAAGCTGTCTCCATTAACATCAAGAAGCAGAGAATGCTGATGCAGAAGCTGCAGCAAGTTATCCAGAAGATCTAGCTAAGATAATTCATTATGGTGGCTACACTAAACAACAGATTTTCAATGTAGATGAAACAGCCTTATTTGAAAGAAGATGCCATCTAGGACTTTCATAGGTAAAGAGGAGAAGTCAGTGCGTGGCTGCAAAGCTTCAAAGGACAGGCTGACTCTCTTGTTAGGGGTCAGTGCAGCTGGTGACTTCAAGTTGAAGCTCATTTACCCATTCTGAAAAATCCCAGGGTTCTTAAGGATTATGCTGAATCTTACTCTGCCTGGGCTCTATAAATGGAACAACAAAGCCTAGACGACAGCACATCTGTTTACAACATGGTTTACTGAATATTTTAAGCCAAGTGTGGAGATCTACTGCTCAGAAAAAAAGATTCCTTCCAAACTATTACTGCTCATTGACAATGCACCTGGTCACCCAAGAGCTCTGATGGAGATGTTCAAGATTAATGTTGTTTTCATGCCAGTAACACAGCATCCATTCTCCAGTCCATAGGTCAAGGAGTAATTTCAACTTTCAAGTCTTATTATTTAAGAAATATATCTCACAAGGCTATTGCTGCCCTAGACAGTGATTCCTCTGATGGATCTGGGCAAAGTAAATTGAAAACCTTCTGGAAAGGATTCACCATTAAAATACCATTAAGAACATGTGTAACTTCATGGGAAGACGTCGAAGTATCAACGTTAATAGGAGTTTGGAAGAAGTTGATTCCAACCCTCATGGATGGCTTTGAGAGGTTTAAGACTTTAGTGGAGGAAGTAACTGCAGATGTGGTAGAAATAGCCAGAGAATTAAAAGTGAAGCCTGAAGATGTGACTGAATTGCTGCAATCTCATGATAAAATTTTAACAGATGAGGAGTTGCTTCCTAGGGATCAGTAAAGAAAGTGGTTTCTTGAGATGGAATCTACTCTTAGTGAAGATTTTGTGAAGACAAAAATCAAAAAGATTTTGTGAACACAATGACAAAAGATTTAGAATATTACATAAACTTAGTTGATAAAGCAGCAGCAGGGTCTGAGAGGATTGACTCCAATTTTGAAATAAGTTCTACTGAGGGTAAATTGCTATCAAACAGCATTGCATGCTACAGAGAAACTGTTCGTGAAAGGAATCAGTCAATTAATGTGGCAAACTGCACTGTTGTCTTATTTTAATGAACTGCCACAGCTGCCCCAGCCTTCAGCAATCACCACCCTGATCAGTCAGCAGCCATCAACACTGAGGCAAGACCCTCTGCCAGCAAAAAGATTATGACTCACTGAAGGCTCAGAAGAGGGTTAGCATTTCTTAGCAATAAAGTATTTTTTAATTAAGGAATATACATTGCTTTTTTTTTGGCATAATGCTATTGCGTACTTAGTAGACTACAGTATAGTGTAAACATAACTTTTATATGCACTAGGAAACCAGTACAGTTGTGTGACTCTCTTTACTGCAGTGGTCTGCAACCAAACCCACAACATCTTCAAGGTATGCCTGTGTCTGGTACACAGCTGGTGCTCGAAAAAAATGAGAGCAGATGTTGAATCTGTAGGTCAAAGCAGGGCCTCCAAAGAAGCCAACACAATGCGGAACCACTCAGCTAGTGGTATAGCCTTTCTAAGTCCCCCAGACAAGACAGGTATTGGTTCCCAAGCTGGGCAGGGCCAAGTGGTAACAGCAGTGGGGACAAAAGCATAGGCAGGTGATCAGGTGGTGACAGGTCTTATGGACCTGACTTTCTGGGACACCTTTCAGATTGAATGTTTCATACCAACCCAGGGCTCAAGCTAGAACTGAAGATACTCATGGATTAAGTCATTGCAGTCTTGGCACACAGCTTTCCCAGATGGGCTGGTCCATCCTGCTGCCTCCATCAAAGTTGTACTAGATGGTCCTCCTACTGAGGCTGGAGATTTTGGAGCCTCCAGTGTACCTCCTGGTCACTGGCTTCCTGTGAAATGGTGACTGGTCAGTGAGGCCCAGGGCAGGAGAGCTCTCAGAGGGGCCTGAATCCTGGCCTCCATTACAGCCAAATGGATGAGTTGCAGGAGAATATCCTGTCCTCAGACTCACAGCACTTTGTACCCATCATCTTAATTTGCTTCTGGGAGGATACTGAGGCCCAGAAGAGAGGCATGACCTGCCCATGGAGAGCCAGCTAGGAGGTGTTCAGGCCAAATGGAAGAAAATTTCTGAGTCCTCCAATTCTCTGTGTGGGGCCATTTCCCCTGAATGGCAGGGACTGCCTGACTCTGATTCAGCTTCCCTGGGAGCTCCTCAGGAGAAGACAGATCTGGGCTGCAGGTAGGATGGCAGGTAGGGCACCTGAAGAGAACCAGGGGGCAGAACACCTGGACTCCTCACCATAGTTGGCTACCCTGTTTCTCAGGCTCTGTGTGTCTCCTCCAGCAAGGGCAGCGGGAGAGGCCTGGAGTAACTCTGACTGCATGGGACCCAGTTACCTGTAGCAGGAAGCCCCTGACACAGCTCTGTTGTATGATCCTCAACATTTTCTCGCTTTGTCCACCTGCTAGAGGTCGCCTGCACTCCTTGGCTCCTGGCCCCTGCCACCTTCAAAGCCAGCAGTGGCTGGCCACATCTTTCTCACATCGACTCACTCCAACACTGACGGCTCTGCCTCTCTTTCACCTATAAGGGCTCTTGTGATTATGTTGGTCCCCACCTGGATAATCTCGAATAATCTCCCCACCTCCACATCCTTGATTTACTCTCATCTACAAAGTTCCTTCTGTCATGAAAGGCAACAAATTCACAGGTTCCAGGGATTAGGGTGTGGACGTCTTTGGTAGTCATTAGTCTGTTTACCACAGAGATACCTTATTATTTTTTAAATCTGTATTTCTTGTTCTCTAGAACAAGGCTTAGAACTGTGCATAAGCTTATCAAACAATTATTTCATTCAGGGAATTATTTTTCATATCCTTTGCATATGTTTCTAATGAATTATATATTTATATGTTTATACAAACTCTTTTGATACTGGGGATATTAATCCTTTCTATATGAACTGCAAATATTTCTCTATTTATTATTAGTCTTCAACTTTGCTGAACAGAAAAATTTTGTTTCTATGTGGTCAAATGCATCATCAATCTTTTCTTTTATGACTTTTAGGTTTCGTGTCCAAGATTATTTTTTAGAATGTCGCCCACTTTTCTTCTAGTCCCTTTATGATTTATTTTTTTCTTCCCTCTCTCTGTCCCTCCACCCCTCTGTTCCTCCTTCCATCCTTCCCTCCCTCCCTTCCTTTCCATTTCTATCTTGGCTCCATCTGGCATTTATTTTTGTGTAAGGAGTGAGGTAGAGATAAAGCTTAGTGTCTTTTCAATATAGCTAGTCAGTTGTCCTAACACCATTATTGAATAGCCCACCCTCACTCCACTGAAATGTCCTGGGGCATCTTCTAAAAGCACAGGTTCTGGCCCCATCCAGATCCATTGAAACAGAATCTCCGGGAAAACAGCCTCAGAATCTATATTTTTACAAAGCTCCCTTTGTAAAAATCTGACATAAACTTTTCTACAGCCCCATATTTGGGGAAACTGATGAAACTCCTTTAATTGCCTCCTGTAACTAATCACCTTACCTCTAGGCCCCCAATGTTCCTCCACCCCACCCCACCATTTACTGTGGAAAGTGAAATCTCTTCAATTGCCAACTTCACCAGGCCCCTCCCTCTGTCAAGAACTCTCAATAGCTCCCAAATGCAGGGAGATGCAGCCAATGGTGTTTCAGCTTCCTCACAATCAGGCCCCGCCCAGCCTGTCTAGCCTCCTCTCTCCACCCAGCGCTTTCACTTTGCATTAACTCTAACCTACAGGCTCTTGACCTCTCTGCTTGAACACAGTGCTGTTCCCCAGGGAACAGACAGAGAAAGGAGTCTGGAGGTTGATTTCAAAGAGGAGTCAGGGAATGCTTCCTGAAAGCACATGTGCTTGAACTAGGCCTTGAAATATGGGGAAAATCTTGATGGTTAGACTTGAAAGAAAAGGATTGTACTCTAGCGGGGAGGTTCAACACATGCAGTGCTCAGGAGGCCGGAATGTGGTCACAGGGAACAGTGAGTTTGCTGCTTCTCTCCCCTCCAGGGCTTTGGGGCTCCCGAGCCCCGTGTGCAGGCCGTTCAGGGTGTGGGCAGAAGATTTCAAAAGCTCCCTCCTAGGTCCTAGAATGACAAGAAAAAGCCCCAAACTGTGAAGGCTCAGTTCTGCCAAACAGATCTTCCAACTGAGCTGGGGTCAGTGCTGACCCTCAGAAAGCAGGTAGAAGGCACAGTCTGGTCCTATGGGGTGGCCCAGGTGTGCTGCTGGGCTGGATCAGGTTTCCAGGGTGACCAGCCCCTCACACCCTCTGGCCTGGAAACAGGCACCACCTAGGGTCTGATGGATTGCCTATGCTGGGAAGAAGAAGTTTTCCACTAGTCCAACAGGTCAAATAGTGCTGCTTCCCTGAGAAGCCTGAGATGTCTGCCTTGGGTCAGACCTGGCTTAACCAGTTCATCAGTATCTTTCTGGGAAACTTGTCTCTCCCTGAATTGGGCAGTGGCTGGGCCTTATTCACCTTTGTATTTCAGTGCACGGCACTGGACCCAGCACTGAGTAAAATATTAAAAATATTTTAGAATTACTTAAATGAGCATCTACTGTGTGCCCAAACTATACTAAACATTAACATATTGATCCTCACACAGATGCCCTTTTGAGAGCACTGAGGCTCCAAGAGGTGAAGCTAATTGCTTCAGATGATACAAGAAAGGGCAGAGGTAGGATTTGAACCCTGAGTTCAGGCCACTGCCTAGAAAACCCCCAAGAGCACTGACCTTGGTCAGAAGGGTCCTGGGTGGATTCTGCCTGTTTTCCCAGCACCCAGCTCCTCCAGGAAGTCTTTCCAGTTAACCACAGCCATCTCCGCTTACACCACTCTCCTCCCTGTGTGCAATCACTCTGCATGACCCTGTTAACCTCAGGGCTGAGATTCTTGATAAATGCTTTCAATCAACAATGAGTGATAGATTATTCACTGTCTGGGCAGCTCCCAAATCATTTCCCTTAGATGATTGTCTCTGTGTTCCTACTTTCCCTTCTCCTCCTCCCTTCCAACCCCAAGACCCAGACAAGGCTTGGAATTTGTACACACTGGTCGAGAAACAAATTCTATTCATAGCAAAGAGAAATCTAGGTAATCCCGGATGAGTTATAACTGGCTGGTGTTTGTCTTCCTGTTAGAAAGCCCAGGGATCGAGGTGGAATTGACATCACAGGGGAGGGGCCATCTCCAGAGACAACTCCAGGAGAGGAGGAACAGGTTTTATAGTCAAGACCAAACAACAATGCAGCCAGAACTCCACTCCGCCAGACCTTCGGAAGCCCAGAGTTAGCCTGATTATTTGTGGTTGTGATAAGTAAGGCAAAGATGGTCCTAACCAATGCCTTGTGTCTAGACCAAACAACTAAACCCTTAGTATGTGTCAGGGCCATTCTTAGTGTTTTACACAATATTTCTATCAGGCAGGGACCATTATCATCTGCATTTTACAGATGAGGAAACTGAGACACAAAATCACAAAGCTGGTAATGGCAGAGCTGGAACCTAAACTTGGGCCATCGGGTGACTTCTGCCGTGGAGACCCTCAAGGCAGCTGGAGCCATGCCAGACTTGCAGACAGGACTCAGATATGAATCACAGTCCTAACACTTCAGGTAACCAAATACTGTTCCTAGCAGCATTCCTTCCCCTCCTGTGGACTGGCCTTGTGAAGAGTTCTTTTTTTCCCTCTTTCACCAAAAAAGGTAGCTACTGTGTTTAAGTCTTGTTCCCACTGAGACTGAAAATGAAGTAAGATCAGGAACTGTAGCGTGAACTCAACAAGGGCCCAGTGAAACCCAGATGCTTGTAGTTAATTAATTTATGAAGTTACCTACTGTTATAAATCTAGTTATCTATCCACCCACCTATCTTGTTATTTATTTATAACCGCCTTGTTCCGGTAAGGATTAAAAGAGGCTTCTGGACACCTGTAAGAACTTGGTGAGCATCTGAACTTAACTTGACCTGCTTATCTTAAATGGGCCAGGAAGTACTGTGGGTAAAAGAGTCTAAGGAAGAACAAGGCCTGAAATGAAGGCTGGGCACAGTCAGGCAGACTTTTCTTCCAGCCATTCGCATTCTGCCAGTCCTAAGAAACACCTGCACTCCACGTTTGTCCCAATGGCCTGCTCTCTCATGGGTGTCCAGCAGGTCTAGCTGTTCCTTTGATGTCATTTTGTTTCTATACAAATGTCCATGGTACAAAAGTCACATCTGCCTACAAGCTTCCTAGGTAGTTAAGGTCCTTTGGTCCACTCTAAAGGGTAATATATAGAACACACTATAACACACATATGCACACATCATAAACTCTATAAGGACAAATGACCAGAGAGACTGGGTGACATACAAAGTGTATTCCAAAGTGGACAATGACAAAAGTAGGGAATATCTATGGTCTCCACCATTCTTGCCCATGTGGCAAGATGGCTATAAACTATACTAGTAATGTTACAGCAGTTACAATGATTGCTTTGCAACTCAGTTCTTCATTTATTCACTCAGCCTGCAAGTATTACGTGGGCCTTCTCAATGCCAGGCCAGTAATATGAAAACAGACATAAATTATAGATCTTACTATAAAAAGCTACAGTAATCAAGATAGTGTGGCATCAACACAAGGGAGAGAACAACAACAACAACAAAAATCAGTGGAAACAACAGAGTAAGAAAACAGACCCTCACGTATACAGTCACCCGATTTATAACTAAGGTGTGATTGCATTTGGTGGGGGAAATGTTAGCCTTTTCAACAAATGGTACTGATGCAATTGGATATCCATATGGAAAAGAATGAACCTTGTCTACAGCATACACAAAAATTAATGTGAAAAGGATGATTGGCCTGAATACAAAAGATTAAACAATAAAGTTTGTAGAAAAAAACAAAAGAACATGTCTTCATAAACTTGGGGCCAGCAAAGACTTTCTTACACCGTTCACAAAAAGCAAAATCACATAATCATAAAGGAAAGGGTTGATAAATTGGGCTTCATTAAAATGAAAAACTTCTGCTCATCAGAAGATACCAATAATAGAGTAAAAAGACAAACCAAAGACTGGGAGAAGATATTTGCAATACATATTCAACAAAGGACTCATCCAGAATATAAAAAATTCCTAAAAATAAATTTTAAGAAGGCACACACCCAATTAAAAATGGCCAAAGTTAAAATGAATCAAAGATCTAAACATAAGAGCTAAACTATACAACTCTTAGAGGAAAACACAGGGGAAAAGCTTCATGACATTGGACTTAGCAATGATTTCTTGGATATGAGACTAAAGCACAGGAAACCAATGTAAAAATAAATAAACTGGACTTCATCAAAATTTAACACTTTTGTGTACCAAAGGACACAATCCACAGAGTGAAAAGGCAGTCTACAGAATGGGAGAAAATATTTTCAAATCATATATGTGATAAGGGGTCATATGAAGAATATATAAAGAACTCCTACAACTCAAGAACAAAAACCAAACAACCAGATTAAAAAATGAGCAAAAGACTTGAATTTCTCCGAAGAAGATATACAAATGGCCAAAAAACACATGAAAAGATGCTTAACGTCACTGATCATTAGGGAAATACAAATCAAAACTATGAGAAACCACCTCATGCACATTAGAAGGGCTACTAAAAAAACAAAAAGAAAAAAACTCAGAAAATGACATGAATTGGCAAGGATGTAGAGAAACCTTATGCACTGTTGGTGGGAATCCAAAATGGTTCAGCCTCTTTGGAAAACAGTATGGTGGTTCCTCAAAAAAAATTAAAATATAATTACCATATGATTCAGCAATTCCACTTCTGGTTATATACTCCAAAGAATTGAAAGCAGAGTCTCAAAGAGATATTTGTACACCCATGTTCAAAGCAGCATTATTCACAATAGCCCAAAGGGAGAAATAATCCAAGTGTCCACTGATGGATGAATGAATAAACAAAATATGGTATATACATGCATAGAATATTATCCAGTCTTAAAAAGGAAGGAAATTTTGACACATGCTACAATATGGTTGAACCCCAAGGACATTATGCTAAGTGAAATAAACCAGTCACAAAAAGACAAATACTATATGATTCCACTTATACAAAGTACCTAGAAGAGTTGACTTCATAGAGACAGAAAAGAATGGTGGCTACCAGGGGCTGGCAGGGAAAGGGGAATGGAGATTTGTTGTTTAATAAGTAGAGAGTTTCAGTTTTGCGAGATGAAAAGAGTTCTGGAGAGTCACCAATATTGCACAACCATGTGAAAACAACACTACTGAACTTAAAAAGGGTTAAGATGGTAAATTTTATGTTTTGTGTATTTTACCATGATTTTGTTAAAATGGCAAAAGATTTGAACGGTACTTTGAAAAAGAGGTTATCTAAATGGTCAACAAGCATATGAAAAGGTGTTCGACACCATTACTCATTAGGAAAATACAAATTAAATCCACCACACGTTCACCAGAATGGCTAAGGTGAAACAAACAAAATGATACCAAACGCAAGAATGTAGAGCAACTGGAACTCTTCTTGTACATTGCTGGTGGGAAAGTAAATAGACACAACCATCTGGACAATTGATTGGCAAAATCTTCAAAGCCAAACCCACACCTATCCCCTGACCTAAAAATTCCACTGTTAAGAATGTTTCCTACAGAAATGCATGTAAATGTCTGCCAAAAAATGCAAACAAGTATGTTCACAGTAGCTTTATGTTATGAAACAGCAAAAAAACTGGAAACAACCCAAATGCCAACAACAAACAGAATAGATAAATAAGTTGAGGTATATTCATACAAGGATTATCACACAGTAATTAAAAAGAACTAAGTACTGCTATAGACAAAAATACAGATGGATCTCACAGGTAAAATAATAAGCAAAGGAGTTCAGACACAATAGGCTAAATACTGTATGATTCCACTTAATTAAAGTTTAGCAAAACTAATTATTGTATTAGAAATCAGAATGGTGGTTAGCTCTGGTGGGGCACGTACGTATTGGCTAGGAAGGGGCATGTAGGAGTTTCTGGGGTGATAGAAATGTTCTACATCTTGATTTGGTTACATATATATTACATGAGTGTATATATGTAAAAACTATTTGAGTTGTAACCTTATGATGTGTGTTCAGAATTATATGTATGTTATGCTGCAATTTTAAAAAAGACATGGACTTTGCACTGGAAAAATACAAAGCCTATGAGAAGAGAGACACAAACAAAAATAGATTATAAGGTGTGGTAGATGCCATGATAGAAAGAGGCTGCTCTGAGTACAGGCTAGGGGTGGGGAGAAAGGGGAGGCTTTAGAGAAGGTACACTGGGCTCTGAAGGACGCTTGGGATTTCACCAACCAGAAAAGGGGACCAGTGTGAGCAAAGGCAGGATGATGCTGGGGGAAACCCTGAGTGTGTGAGAAGGTAGGTCAGTGTGGTTAGAGGGTCGGGGGTGTAGAGCTTAGTGGTGGGACATGAAGCTGAAGATATGAATCAAGTCAGTCTTCAGATCTGTTTATTTAAATGAGCTCCCTATAAACACTGGCTGAGTGAATGAACGAGCCTTCCCACAGTCACGACACATCTGATGTTTGGAGTCACAGGCCCGGCATGTTTGCATGGCAACACGTACTGATGAGATACAGCCCCGGTGTGGCTGTGCAGCCCATTTCTTCTAAAATTGTTAATTTCCCTTTGAATTTTGGTTCAATGTCTTCCAGGCCCCAGAATTAGAAACCATCCTCACTCAGTTACAGTACTCTCTCTATGAATGCTGAGGGGTTTTTTTTTGTGTGTGTGTGTGTATTTACCCTCTCTCCCAACTTCCTTCCATACCATCTCACCATTATATATTTTTGGTTGTTCTGGCAGTTGCCTTTAACATCTTCCAATAATATACTTAAATTGCTCTTTCCTGGTCTGTCAACTTTAGACATGATCTATTCATTTCTATGAACAATGAAGAAATTTGTGCACTCTCCCACCTTTCCACCTCCTTTCTTCTGTCCACCTGTAAATTCCTGTTAGTTATACATTTATTACAGTATTCTTATATTGTCAAGTTTCATAACGTTTACATTTTCTTCCATATTATAATTAAGTCTAGTCTATAGGTTAATTCTAAAAATTGAAGCTAATAAACAATATGATTGTAAAGAGATCATTTCCTGGGGAACCACTTCGTATGAATAGACCCAAGAGAAAGAAATGTAATTCCACATAGCTAAGACTTTGTTGCAAGAAGAAAAGTCTTCCACAAGTTAAGAACCAAGCAATGCTCCTACACAGTATTTATGGCTTCCTTCACTTCTTGAATTCTCTGTCATCATCTTTTTGGATTCCTTTTTATATTGATAGAAATAACTCCAGGGATTTTCTTTTTCTTCCAGAAATATGAACGACTGACTGAATGGTAAACTTTCTTTCTTTTGTCCACGCAACTTGCGGGATCACAGTTCCCCAACCAGGGACTGAACCTGGGCCCCAGAAGTGAAAGCGCCAAGTCCTAACCACAGGACCACCAGGGAATTTCTGAACTTTCTAAATTCTTACACATAAAAAGTCTTTATTTTGCTTTCAAAGTTTGAGGAGATAGAATTCTTAGTTCAAAATCATTGTCCTCCAGAATTTTGAAAGCACTGGTCCACTGTCCTTGGGCATCTTGTGTTACTGATGAGAGATTCCGATGTTAAGTTTTGATTCTTTCTGGAAGCTTTTCATTTTTTATCCTTGATGTTCTGAAGTTTCAGTAAGATTGAATGTCTAATGTTCCTTTTCACTGATTCCTGTCCTGAATTCAGTGTGGTTTTTCAATTTTAAAATCTGTGCATGTTTCTTCAACCCAGGGAAATTTTCTTTTGTTACATCTTTGACTATTTCCATGCTTCCCTCTCCCTCTGCCACTGTCTGTCATCACTGCTTCCAGATCTCCTATTTGATGGATACTGAACCTCCTGGATCTATCCACCAACTTTTTCTTGGGATATTTTCTTAGTTTGAACTTCTAGATTACCAATTTGGTATTCCTCTATATTCACTGTGTTATTCAGTTCACCCACTGCATTTTTTTAAGAGTCATATTTTAAATTTTCAATAATTATTTCCTTTTCTCTGATTGCTCCATCTTCATAGCTACTGATTCCTTTCTATTAAATGAGATAATCTCTCAATTATTGCCAAGGATACTAATAGTAATTTATTTTAGGGTTCACTTACATTTGAACTCCCTTCCTTTGGAGTGAGCGCTTCTTTTTTTCTTTTTTTCCATTTTGGGCCTTCTTTTTCTGCTATTGGTTTTCTTCTAATGTTTGGTGACCCCAGTAGTCCATACATATTTATAAATGAAGAACTATGTTGTGAAGATAGTATACATGTTAGGATACAGGTTCTAGCCCCTGTAACAAGGACCCAACTGTAAGAGTGGCTTAGATAAGAGAGAAGTTTACTTGTGTCTTGTGTAACAGTCTGAGTGTAAGTGTCTGTGGGCTAATATGGTGGCTTCACAGTGCTGCTTTCTTTGATCTATCTCTTCTGTGACCCACAGCATTTGCTTTCCATCTTCTTTGTCCACACCCTATTCAGAGGGAAAAAGACAGGAGAGGGAAAGCCTGGGAGTTGTACTTGTGATTTGGGTTCACAGCTGCCACAGAGCCACACCTAGCTGCAAGGAAGCCTAGGAAATGTAGTCTTTAGCTGGGTGGCCATGTACCCTGATAAAATTTTCATTACTGCAGAAGAAGCGAAAAAGGATACTGGTGAAACAATGAACTGGATAGAGCTTCCTAGGAGGTCTTTGGTCTATTTTTCTGACAGGTTTGCCCTTGAATGTGATGATGGAATCATGAACCCATCCTATTTAGGGTTCTTTATAAAAGAGTAAAGCATTATGATGGCAAGTCTCCCTGTAAGGACTGTGGAGGGGAAGCTGGCCAGTGGACTTCTGCAATTGCCAAAGGAAGGGCTTTACTCCACACTGGGCACAGTGATATCCTTCACTCCAAGGCAGAGCTGCCATATTTCCCTACTTGTCCCTGACCACAACACTGAGTTGGCTAGGGAGTTCTGGAACTCCCTCTGCTGGGCTTGTCTCTTAGATCCTGGCCCCATTACTTTCCTTAGAGAGCATTTCTTGGGATTAGGCCTGTTGTTGGCTGCCTGCCTCTGCATGTAGAAAGTGAGAGGGGTTGCACTGGAATTCCTCTTCTGAAAAGCTCTTCAAGGGACTCTGCAACCCTGGCAGCCCATTCCTGTTCTTTGTTTTGTTGGCTCTCGGCTTGACCTATACTTGGCTTCTCTGGGGTAAAAATCACTCAGGCTTCTAGAGTCTTGGCTGTAGTGTCTTCTGCTCTGATTTCTCCATCTACCCCATCTCATGGGCTTCCTATCTTCCTAAGACTTATCAACATTTTTGGTTCATGGAAGGCATTCTATCTTGTTTTCCAATATTATGATGTCATCCTTTCAAATATGGCTTTCTCTGTCATCTAATAATTCTTAGGGTACATGTGGAGGTGGACACTTGTGCTCCAGCTGTTAGGAAATCTTTGGGCTGTGACTCATTGGCAGAGAGGCCAATGGCCCTTCTAGGAGACTGACACACCAGGGAAAGATGGGCCCTTCCAGCTGAGGGTCCCACAGTGTCCACTCTTGCAGAGAGCACATTCAGTGCTCCCAACTCCAGCCTCCCCACTGAGGTTCCATGAAGGGCAGGAACAGCTGGTCCTGTTCACCTGGACAGCCTGGTGGCCCACCAGGTAGTGTCAATGACCTGACTGTCTCAGAAGCCTGCAAGCCATTGCATGGGCACCTGGCATGCTCTTTTGCTTTCTCTCAGATTCTGGGGAGAGCCTTTGGAGATAGCTAATTAGCCAACCCTTGTACCCTGCCACCCACTGTCACCCAGGAGCTGAGAGCCATGGAGATGTCTACACTAAGTGTGCTGGGAGAAGGGGCTCCAGAGGCTGTTTCTAGTCCATAGTTACTCCCCTTCCCAAGACCCTCTAGGCTCCCCACATAGTTTTGGCTCCAGGGTGTGGCTTTAAAGGTCTTTTCAGTGGGCTCCTGCGTGCGTCTCCAGCCTCTTCTCTCCCTTCTCCCTCCAATCTGTGTGTTCTAGCCACAGGGAGCTGAAGAGTTCTCAGAACACATGCCGTTCCCATTGCCCCAAATGCTCTGTCCTTCCTACACATGTGGCAAATGTCTCAGTGTCCTCCAAACCCACTTGTGATGGCACCTTGGCTGGGCCATGGTACCCAGATGTATGGTCAAACATTGTTCTAGATGCAGGTATTTTTTTAGATGAGATTAACATTTAAAGCTGTAGACTTTGAGTCAAGCAGATTACCCTCCATAATGTGGGTGAGCCTCATCCAATCGGTTGAAGGCCAAACAGAACAAAGACTGACCTCCCCCAGAGAGAAGGAACTCTGCCAGCAGACAGCCTTAGGACTCCAACTGCAACTCCCCTGAGTCTGCAGCCTCCCAGCCACCCTGCAGGTTTGGGACTTACCAAGCCTCCACAATCGTGTGAGTTGATTTCTTAAAATAAATCTCTTTCTATACATATTTAAGTCCTGTTGGTTCTGTTTCTCTGGAGAGGCCCGACTAATACATCACCCCAAACATCAAATCCTCCAGCAAGCTTTCTGCAACCCTCTTGCATTCAGTCAAACACTTCTGTACATCTCACACCATGTTGTAATTTATTTCTTTATGGGCTTCTCTCCCCCTAAGAGACAGATTTCTTCTAGGCCAAGGTCCTCGCTCATTTACCATTATATCCCTAGCACAGTAGCAGGCATACAAATAAATGGTGCTTAATAATTAATGTTGGCCAAAGGGTAGGTAAATTAGTGAGAACAAGAAAGGGTCAAGGCAGGTGGGCTAGGGGAGTCTTACTGGATAAAGGGATCAGGGCAGGCTCTTGAAAGAGATCC
The DNA here is from genome assembly GCF_002837175.3 of Physeter macrocephalus. Lineage (NCBI taxonomy): Eukaryota > Metazoa > Chordata > Mammalia > Artiodactyla > Physeteridae > Physeter > Physeter macrocephalus. The sequence continues at coordinate 2,807,400 of NC_041216.1, forward strand.
TATAAGATAGGCCAGAGAGGGACAAGATAACTAGCTCCTGAAAACCAGGCTCACAGCCCCACTCCTAAATACGGGTCACTGGTAGGGGGAGGCCTCTGTGAGTTAAACCTAGGGGAGGTTGACCCGATGCCAGTGTACAACCAGCCCAGCTTCTCAGGCCCCAGGGAGCTGGCTTTAATTTAATACTCACTGAATTCTAACCTCAATTTCTTGTTAGGAAGTCTCACTTTGTGTCCTGATCTGGGTCTTCCTTTTTTGATGACAACTGAACTCTGTAAGCACTTGGGGGTGGGAGCAACTCTCAGCCTTCTCTAACCCCCACCCCCTAAATCTCTCATGCTCTGTCCTCACCAAGCAAGGAGACATAGTCAGGCATAATTTTCTAAGACTGCATTACAGGGGAAAAAAAAAAAAAGGCTCTTGCAATCCACACATCCTTTTCTCCATCCAAACCAGATGATTTTGAAAATTCCACCTGGCAAAAGGTCATGGGCTGGGGGTGTAGGGCAGGAGGTGAACCCTTTGGGAATCAGGGCTCTGTGTTTCCCAGAGCTCTAAGCACAGGTCACTGGCTGCCCAGCTAATCAGGCACGAACGAATGAGTGAATGAATAGAACAGACAGATGCTAAATTGAATGGATTATAACATGCTCCAAGTTCCTCCCTATAAAACAAGCTCAGGCCAAGAGCATTTAACTCAGGAAAAAGGAGAAGAGCCAGAAGCAAAGATAAGCTGGAGACTGATAAAGGGACTGGTGGTTTAAGAAGGATGAATCGGATTTTGTGACAAAGAGACAAACTGGTAATCAACTGGGATAACTTCAAGGGCTGCTGATGTTACTGGGCGCTGACTACGTGCCAGGCACTCTGCTAAGCATTTGCAACACACAGCCCCGCAAGGTAGGTAATGTCTCTAAGTCCATTTGACAGATGAGGCAAGTAAGGCACACAAGGTCACATGACTTGCCCAGGGGCACACATTCAATAAAGGCTGGACTGGGAGTCCAGGCAAGCAGGTGGCTCCCGAGTGTGTGCTCTGCTTGCAGCCAGCTCCCCATATAACCTCCACGCATGGCACCGGCACATTTAATCAGGGAAACAGGAAAGAATGGAGTTTTGCTTAAGGCGTGAATTTTGCTCAGGCCTGGAGATCTAGAGACTTGGCTTTGCCCCGCCTCACTGGGCTCCCTGAGCAAGTCGTCCCCCATCTGTGCTGCCTGTTCCCATATTTGAAAAAGAGGGTATTGCCCATAGTCGGGCTCTAAGGACTTTACCGCCCTGGATGTTTCTGCTCCCTGGCCTGGGTCTTACCAGCTGCCCTGAGGCCCACTCACCCAGAAGGCCTGAGTCTGGCCCTCAGACAATCCTTCTGATGAGGCCTGTGTGGACACAGACCACCCCGCACCCAGGACATTCCAGGCTTCTTGTACGGTACCTGACCCTCCTGCTGGTTGTGAGGTACCACCCTGGGCCCCATGCCCTCCACCTCTCCAGCTTCCCAACCCCCTACTCCCACACTCCCTCTCACCTGTGCCCCACTCCTCCCACCCTTTTTGCCTCCTGGCCAGGGTTCAAGCCCCTCCCTCGGCCCTGCTGCCTGGTCCCCCTTCTTCCCTTTTGTTTTGTCTGGCCAAATCCTACTTGTCGACGCTGCCAGCCCCTCCCTGGCGTCTCCTCCAGTGTCCCGGACAGAACCAATTTCCCCCTTCCTCTGGGTTGTGCTTACACCTCTATTTCAAATAATAACAATAATATGAAGAACGCTATCTTGTATGGGTGCCATGATTACAGTTCAGTAAACGCTTTCATAGTCATCCTCTCATCTAATTTTACCAGGTTCTTCCCTGCAGAGACGACCTACTGTTTATGCCCCCTTCTCCCCGCTTAGATTGTAATCACAAGGTCTGAACACCACTTCACAATTGAAAAGTTCCTCAAGACCGCCCTCTGGTTAGGGCCTTATCATCCCATTTTGCAGATGAGGAGACAGAGGTTCAGTGAGGCTGAAGGACTCCCCAGACACAGGGCTGGAACGTAACCAGGCGGGATCCACGGCCCAGGCCTCTCATTCTCAGACCAATGTTCTTCGAGGGTACCTTGCTCCCTGATCTGCACCCAGGATCTGACTCTGTGTTCCTGGCCCATCCTTAGCCATGACAAACATGGTATCCTGAACTCAGGAACCAGGAGCGGTAGGTTGATGTGAAAAATTAATTCATCAGGGCCTAGAATCATCTTCCTAAGTGCCCCCGTCCAGAGCCCTATGAGGCCAGCCCCACCACCACCTTGCACCTTTAAAAAAAAAAAAATTTTATTGGAGCATAGTTGCTTTACAATGTTGTGTTAGTTTCTACCGTACAGCAAAGTGAATCAGCTATACGTATACATATATCCCCTCTTTTTTGGATTTCCCTCCCATTTAGGTCACCACAGAGCACTGAGTAGAGTTCCCTGTGCTAAACAGTAGGTTCTCATTAGTTACCTATTTTGTACATAGTATCAATAGTGTATATATGTCAATCCCAATCACCCAATTCATCCCACACACCCCTTTCCCCCTTGGTATCCATACGTTTGTTCTCTATGTCTATGTCTCTAGTTTTGCTTTGTAAATAAGATCGTCCATACCAATTTTTTCAGATTCTTTATATATGCATTAATATACGATATTTGTTTTTCTCTTTCTGACTTACTTCACTCTGTAGGACAGTCTCTAGGTCCATCCACGTCTCTACAAATGACCCAATTTTGTTCCTTTTTATGGCTGAGAATATTCCATTGTACATATGTACCAATCTTCTTTATCCATTCCTCTGCTGCTGGACATTTAGGTTGTTTCCATGTCCTGGTTATTGTAAATAGTGCTGCAATGAACATTGGGGTGCATGTGTCTTTTTGAATTATGGTTTTGTCCGGGAAAAGATGCTCAACATCACTAATTACTTGAGAAATGCAAATCAAAGCTACAATGAGATAACCACCTCACACTTGTCAGAATGGCCATCATCACAAAATCTATAAACAATAAATGCTGGAGAGGGTGTGGAGAAGAGGGAAACCTCTTACACTGTTGGTGGGAATTAAATTGATACAGCCACTATGGAGAACAGTATGGAGGTTTCCTTAAAAAACTAAAAATAGAACTACCGAACTACCATGTGACCCAGCAATCCCACTACTGGGCATATACCCAGAGAAAACCATAATTCAAAAAGACACATGGGCAGGGGTTGTAAGATGGGCAGGGGTGGGACCTTGAGAGCCTGAAATCCTGGTCTCTTTTTCCTTCACCCAGAAACTCAGGAAACCCAATGGTGTTTCTTGTTTGTCATGCAGAAAGGGGGTGGCCTCTGCTAGATGTTGTCCCCACGAGTCTGGCAGGATTAATACAGTGCCCCCTTCCAGGGCACGGACTGGGAGGCTCTGGGGCACCTAGAAGGGGGAACTACAGGGATGTCCCGGGGAGGGAGTGGTGGAGGGCAGCCAGGACCGCTGGCGGCTGAGTCACCTCCCTGGGTGCCAGGCAAGGCAGAGCCCTGCTCACTGGCCTGCAGGGACTCCCCACTCCCTTCCCAAGAACTCCAAGTCCTTCTAACTTGCCACAAACCTCTCCAAATGGGTTTCCTAATGGGTTTTGGCCCAAGTGAGCGATTTCTCTTTCCCAAACAGGATCACACCCATCTCCCTGTCCAGGTCACTCATAGCTCCCCTCTCCTGTGGCAAAGACGGCTGCCAATTTTTGAATGCTTACTATTACATGCTGGGCTCAAGACAGTTTCTATTGTACCCCTCACTGTACTGATGGCTTCACATATCATATCTCCAGCTACAGATTTTATAGAGCAGAGCTGTTTGTTTGTTTTTTTTTAAGATTTTGTTGTTG